>NW_022990233.1:52500-329223 GCF_902827175.1 Gymnodraco acuticeps | reverse complement strand
TGTCGTCTGTGTGGTCCACAGTGAATGTATTCCTGACAGCCACAGGTGATAAGAATCAAAGGTTCCCAGAGGATCCCATAGGAAATGCATGCGGGTCATTTTGACCCACTTATGGAAGCTTGGGGTAGAAATACAAAAACTACAATTTCTTAAAATGTACATTTAAAATGTGAATGGCTCGATATCCAAAACATGTTTTCTGAGGAATGGAATATGAAATGATAAAAAAATGTAATTACAAAGATTACAAAGAAGACCCACTTATGCATCTAAGGGTTCAAATGTATCCACATATTATTTTGACACATTCTTGACTTGCAGTTTGGAGAAGCATTTCATCCTTTCAAGTTGTTTTTTATTAAACCCATCAGACATATCTCCAGATCTGGGAGTGGTGCTGCTTTAAAAGTCTTTAATCCTCTTGGAGTCAGTCAGGTGTTCCACAAACTCTGAACCTCGTCGTATTGATCCAAAGTAAGACCGAAATACTAAAGTCAACTCTAATATTGTACAACTCAATGGATCAAAGGATATTTTGACATTTCGTAGGCCAAACCCAGAGACATATTGCCATAATACCTCAAATGGGTGTTTTCTGCCTTAAATAAATGTAATGCTTACATTCCATACAAAATGTGTTGCTAAAGAGGAAGACAACTCACCCTCATCATCCTCCTCCTCCTCCTCCTCTTCTTCTTCATCACTGCTGAAGGTGATCGCCGGTTTCTTGGACTTGCGAGATTTCTTAGGCGTCACAAAGCTGTCGTCGCATCGGCTGGAAACCGAGGGCTTCGCTTGACCTAAAACAAAACGGGAAGCAAAATCAAATTGTCACATAGAATCTGTATCTGCACATCATGCAGGGAAAATGGACTGCGTTCATATAAAGCTTTTCCAGGCTTAGCGACCCCTCAAAGAGCTTTTGCATTTACAAGTCAGCATTCACACACAGGCTGTATCACAAAGGGCCAAATGCATTCACACACCGACACACCATCGGGAGCATTTTGGTGTTAAGTATCTTGCCCAAGGACACATTGACATGTTGAGGCAAGGGTTGGGGATCCATCCACCGCCCCCTTCTGATTGGTGGACGACCACAGCAGCCCCTGAAAGTGAAACCCCATGAGCACTGACCTCTCTTTGCCCTCTGCCGGCCCCTGGCGGCTGCAGGAGTTCGAATGACCGTCTTCTCAGAGGGTCCTCCTTCCTTCTGGTTCTCCTCGTCCATCTCGGGACTCTCCACGTTCTCCAGTCCCCGCGTGTGAACTGCAGTCAGACGCTTCTCAAACTCGTCCACCTGGGCCTGGAGGAAGCAAACATATCAGTAAACAAGGACATGACATCAAGCTGAGCTGGAAATGAGAGAAGTTGCAAGACGATCAAAAATATATTCAAGGCTCTGAATATATTTTGCACATCTCTTTTCAACTTCTTTCCATTGAACATGGCTCACAAAATGCTGTTCACATGGTGTGCATTCATTGAACCCATAGTGTGAGTCTGACGCACCTTGAACAGGGCTTTGGCCCCGCGCCGCAGCTTGGCGGTGATGGAGAGCAGCGGCTGGTAGACGCCGGGCTCAGTCAGCTTGTCGCTGTAACACTCCCAGCACTCCTGCAGCCTCTTGAAGCCACGCTCACACATGGAGAGCAGAGACAGAGACACGGCCAGGTCGCACCACTGCCGCTCCGTCCTGAGGGGGGGGGGGGGGGGCACAAGAGAAACGTGGACATTTACAGGTCACCTATTATGCAAAATCCACTTGTTCATGTCTCTTCTACATCACCATGTGTCCCCTCTTCTTCATGTCTCTTCTACATCACCATGTGTCCCCTCTTCTTCATGTCTCTTCTACATCAACATGTGTCCCCTCTTCTTCATGTCTCTTCTACATCAACATGTGTCCCCTCTTCTTCATGTCTCTTCTACATCAACATGTGTCCCCTCTTCTTCATGTCTCTTCTACATCAACATGTGTCCCCTCTTCTTCACGTCTCTTCTACATCAACATGTGTCCCCTCTTCTTCATGTCTCTTCTACATCAACATGTGTCCCTCTTCTTCATGTCTCCTCTACATCAACATGTGTCCCCTCTTCTTCATGTCTCTTCTACATCAACATGTGTCCCCTCTTCTTCATGTCTCTTCTACATCAACATGTGTCCCCTCTTCTTCATGTCTCTTCTACATCAACATGTGTCCCCTCTTCTTCATGGTTCTTCTACATCAACATGTGTCCCCTCTTCTTCACGTCTCTTCTACATCAACATGTGTTCCCCTCTTCTTCATGTCTCTTCTACATCAACATGTGTCCCCTCTTCTTCTCTTCTACACACATGTGTCCCCTTCTCAATGTCTCTTCTACATCACCATGTGTCCCCTCTTCTTCACGTCTCTTCTACATCAAACATGTTGTCCCCTCTTCTTCACGTCTCTTCTACATCAACATGTGTCCCCTCTTCTTCATGTCTCTTCTACATCAACATGTGTCCCCTCTTCTTCATGTCTCTTCTACATCAACATGTGTCCCCTCTTCTTCATGTCTCTTCTACATCAACATGTGTCCCCTCTTCTTCATGTCTCTTCTACATCAACATGTGTCCCCTCTTCTTCATGTCTCTTCTACATCAACATGTGTCCCCTCTTCTTCATGTCTCTTCTACATCAACATGTGTCCCTCTTCTTCATGTCTCTTCTACATCAACATGTGTCCCCTCTTCTTCATGTCTCTTCTACATCAACATGTGTCCCCTCTTCTTCATGTCTCTTCTACATCAACATGTGTCCCCTCTTCTTCATGTCTCTTCTACATCAACATGTGTCCCCTCTTCTTCATGTTTCTTCTACATCAACATGTGTCCCCTCTTCTCCATGTCTCTTCTACATCAACATGTGTCCCCTCTTCTTCATGTTTCTTCTACATCAACATGTGTCCCCTCTTCTTCATGTCTCTTCTACATCAACATGTGTCCCCTCTTCTTCATGTCTCTTCTACATCAACATGTGTCCCCTCTTCTTCATGTCTCTTCTACATCACCATGTGTCCCCTCTTCTTCATGTATCTTCTACATCAACATGTGTCCCCTCTTCTTCATGTCTCTTCTACATCAACATGTGTCCCCTCTGTGGAAAGAGACTCTGAAAGTTTCAGGAACAAAGATTCTCTCTCTTTTTGATCCATTTCTATAAAAACCTGTCTGAAAACGAGCTGATCAGATTTTGGCCACTTTATGATGTCATAACGATTTTTTGTCTTGTGTAACCATTAGCCAATCAGCAACCAAGGTAACCCCCCCCCCACTTTATCACCTGAATCTCCTCCTAGAGCACCATTGAGTTCTTTGTAACCAAATCTCTCTCAGAGGGGCGTGGGGAGGGGCTCCTTATTTTCATCTAAAGTAACAGACAGAGAATCAGCACTTTGGAAACAGGGCTGAAACAGAGGGGATTATGGGTAATGCTACAATGATCTGTTTGGTGTTCGGAGCCAATCACTTCAGAGACATGTTTTGTATCTGAGACATATAATATATGGATGAAAAACAGTATAACAGGTGACCTTTAACCTGATTACTAACTGTATGTGAAATGCATCGAAATTCCAGATCCTCAACATAAAAACCGCATTACTCATAAATATGGCCTCTGCTCTGGCATTTGTTCCAAATCTCATTTCCCGGGACCCTCGTATCTAAATTCACTTTGCCATTGTGTAATGTAAAATGTCCTTAGAGCGAAGTATGGATGGAGCGTGAGTCAGAGGCAGACTGAAGCCCGGCCAATTGCTCCATCTACGTTCCTCAAATACACGGGAAGGCGGTTTCCATGACAAAGTGAGAGAAGAGTACGTCAAGGTGCACGAGAGGTACGTCTATTTGTAGATCATATCGGAATAAGTGCTTTCTTATAAAAAAATATATGAATAAATCTGTTAAAATAGAGTAAGATACTAGGACAGGGTATATGCAGGAACCCTGAAGTCAAATGTCCTTTAAGACTCTTTCCCTACATGTTAAGACCTCATCGCCACTTGGAATTTTAACCGGTTACCTTGGCGACACACTTTACTATATGTGACCCGCTCTATCGCCGGCTCATTTCAAAATAAACGTGGATTTGCATAACAAAACTATTTTTTCGGGGTTTTGTTTGATTTTAAACAAACAAAGTCTTGGCTTTCAGAATATAAAACTTTTATTTCCAAAATCACACGATAAATACATTTTTGAAGCTTGTAAAGGGAAGAAGACAGCTCTCACTCCACTCTGCTCTTCCACACGCCGCCCCCCCTCCCTCCGGCTCACATTATGAATGTAAGCGTATAGTAATCATAGATAACACGGCAGGGTCCGTGACAGTTTGTTTTCATCTGATTTCAATTAAACAAAGTCTTGGCTTTCAGAATATTAAACTTGTTTCAGCAAATTCAGATGATAAATACAACTTTGAAGCTTTGGCATAATTACAAGCAGAGAACGGAGTAACTTGACGTCACAGCAGGCATAACAACAGCCGGTGTTTCTCCTGAGGACACGGACACACACACACACACGCGAAAATATCATCCCTCCGTAGTATTTTGATAATTTGCTCCACTAATAACCAATCAGATCGATGGATTCCAGAGAAGAGAAAACTTTGAAGGCCTTTTTCTCAAATGATGACTCTGTGACAGTCATTATATAATGCAACATATCTCCCTTAAAGGTGGGGTAGGTAAGTTTCAGAAACCGGCTTGAGATACACTTTTTGTTATATTCCATGGAATGCTCTTAACATCCCGATAGCAATTATTATCTGAAGTGCTTTGACAAAAAATCCATAAAAACATTTCATCTGTGGAAGCCGTAGTACTGTAAAAAGTACGACCAATCATTTGAGCCGGGCCGGCTAAACGGATTGGATTGCCGCCCTGTCTGTCAGCCTTCCATCTCGTGCACGCACAAATGTATCTCGTGCCCTCATTGGGCGTGCCCTCATGGCGTGCCTCATTGTCGGCATTGCAGCTGTACTTCAATGACTCGCCAGCAACAGGCGGCCACTTTCACCAGTCTGCTGACGTCATGCGCGTCCATGTGTGTTGGAGGAGGTGCTCTGTAAGGAAGTCTGAAGGAAGGGGCGGATTCTTTTCGGCTGTGTACTTTCAAATTTTAGTGCACTCGAGCCGGTTTCTGAAACTTACCTACCCCACCTTTAATATTTGGAGTACAAAAACAATCCTGATATCATTAGAAAGCTCGGAATCTCCTCTTTCCAACAGTGTATACAACTCAAAATGTGTCTTCGGGTCAATGCGACTGATTTCGATAGAGCAGGTCACATACAGTATTGATTGTCCTTCCTCCTTATCTTCCAACCATTTGGACGCAGACTTGCATTTCCCCATAACGATGTTGTTTAACAACCGGCGTAAACGGACCTTCGCGCTCCATCAAGCAGTGAGCGTGCGATGTCCTGTTCAGATGACGTCATTGCTGCTTTTAAGGGTAGTGCTTGAACCGGAAACAACAAGGCAATTTTAGATTATTGTGCTTGAAGATGTTTAATTAGGGATGCGCCGATCGATATCGGCCGATATTCACTCTCTGCCGATCGATCAGTGCTCTCTATAACTGCTGATCGTGAGAGCCGATCGCATGACGTAAAATACATGACACTTTTGTCTGTGTGCAGCAAAACAAGCTCTCCAAAATGGCTTCACCGGTCTGGCAGTATTTCAAGGTGTCCGAAAAAGACAGTAAAATGGCGGTATGCAACGTGTGTGAAGCAGAAATCCTGCAGCTCCGTCCGCTGTGACGGACCGGAGAGCGGAGCCAAACACACAAGAGTTAGACCTAACACACTTAGCTATTGTATCTACCTCTGGAACAAGCTAAACTAGTTATACATATATTTATTCTTCACTGTCGGGTCACTCATTACCGGATCAGTGATCTGCATGAGACGATACTGACAGGCTGTCAGGAGAGGAAGAGAGAGCGAGAGAGAGAGAGAAAAAGAGAGGCTTCTGCTCATTTCTCCCGTATATCCAAAGTGAATGTAAACTTGAATAATGTACTTCATTTGAATGTAATAATTATGTTGGTTGTTGTTTGTGGAAGCGCCAGTGAATGAGCCCCATTAACTGAGTTTTAAACATCACTTTAAAATGGAAGACCCCCATAGGCCCCGCCCACTCGATGGGATTGGCCGATACTGATTCCGGCGATCGGCCCCAAAATTAGCGACCGGAGCGTCCCTATGTTTAATGGCGTTAGATTCAGTGTGCTAAAAGCAGTCACAGCCAATTCATTTTGTAGGATTGAAAACTAACTAGGAAACTTTCACGAATGTGTTCATGCTACTGCTTATCAAAACAGGAATGGGAATATGAAGTTTATTTGGAGGGGTCTTCTCTATGGGTCAGAAGCTCCAAGCACAAAAGGAGAGAGGACGGGAAAGAAGACGTGGGGGCTGACCGTCATTTCTGAATCACGCTTTAATGGTCAAGTCTTCCCAACGCGCTGAAGACACCCACTAATTACAGTCACCTCCCTTCCTGCATCGTGCTCAAATGAAATGCTGCAGACAGAGATGGGAGGAGGAGGAGAGGTTTACTCACTTGGCCGTCCTGAAGCGCTGACACAGTTTCTCTACCAGAGACTCGGTCTGCCTCTCCTTGGTGATGTAGGAGAAGAGCTGTCTGAAGACACAAAACAATACAGCGTTAAACAAACATCTCAAAATAGAAAAGCTGTCAAGTTTCCCCTGAAAACGTTTTAAACACGTCAGTCCTGCTGACAGTGGACAACTCCTCAGTGGACGAAGGAGAAAATAAGCACATTACGAGCAATGACCTGATGGTTATCCTGAATATATTATTAATACTTGTGCACATTTTTACTTCTTATGTTTATATTGAGTATATATTATTTTTGATCCCATTTTATTTTCTTGTACATTTTCACAACAATATAAATATTTGTAGTCCATTTTGTTATTAGGCGCATTCACACTGCGGTACTTTTCCCACAAAGGTTCATGTGAACTTAGTTCATGTGAACTCTTTAGTTCTCATGAACTAAGTACAGATCGCGTTCACACTGGAATAAGTCCCTGGGGGTGGATTAGGCAAATGAAGCCGCTGACGTCACTTGTTCTTCTTCTGCTTTGGGCTTACTGGCAGGCCGCAAACCACTTCACGGCGTATACTGCCACCCAAAGTCCCCGGCCGGAAGTCCCCGGAGTTGGGGACTGGCTTCAGTAGAAGCTGCTGGGACTCCCAGCAGCTTCTACTGAAGCCTTCCGAGTAAATCGCCAGAACGCCGACACCTCCTCATCTCCACCGCTCCCATGTTTTATTTTGTGTTGCCATAAGTTAGTCTCTCTGCGTTTCTGCGCTGGGCTAATGCTAATGCTAATGCAAGGATAATAAAATGGCGGCTTCACAAAACTTTTTGGGAGTTTTACGGGGCGTGGTTTGCAATCCTTCCAGCCAATCAGAAATATAGCTCTTTTCTCACAAAAGAGCCGCACGAAAGTCCCTGCTCTCTAGCAGTATATATATATATATATTAGGGCTGTCAAGTTAACGCGTTAATAACGCAAAAAAAGAATTAACGCCACCAATTATTTTAACGCGATTAACGCATGTGTATTTGTTTTCCTCGGCCGCCCCGTAGTTTCAGAGCGCATCGAGTTTAAAATACCATCTACAAGCTGATGCTGACAGCCCCGCTCCTGCCGCCCGCTTGTGGCAGAGCACACTTCCACGCTCACCGGCAGGCACCGACTGGCTGTTGGGAGGACCGGGAGGGTGTGTGTATGTGTGCCCCGAGCGAGCGAGAGAGAGACCTTACGTGCATTGTTGTTGTTAGCATCTGGTGCTAGCTAGCTGCGCTAACAGATATAAGGAGCTGCTTAAATGAAAACAGAGGAGCAACATTTCGCCGAGCACTTGACTTTATGCAGGAAGCCAGACAGTGGGACATTGTACGAGAAGTCAGCACACTCAGCACGGATAGCAGCGTCCAGGCAGCTCCCGTTCGAGCATATGCCTTGAGTTGCACATAGCTCCAACGAACACACACACACCATTTTTATTGTATTAGGTTCCAGGTTGAATTGAGGCGAATATTTGTAATGTTCAGAAGTTGTGTTTAATATTCATGAGAATTTTTGTCATTGTTCAAATGATAATAAACATTAGCATAAAGCTATTTGTCCACTCATATGTTGATAAGAGTATTAAAAACTTGAAAAATATTCCTCTAAGGTAGGCCTACATTTAAAACAGATCAAAAATGTGCGATTAACTATGGACAATCATGCGATTAATCGCGATTAAATATTTTAATCGACTGACAGCCCTAATATATATATATATATATATATATATATATATATATATATATATATAATTTTCTAGGGCTGTCCCAAATACCATTTTTCGGGCTACGGATATTCGGTAGTAATCAGCAGCGGATATTCGGCCCGCTGGGGGGGGTATGGGGGGGATGCAGTGCAGCTGCCAAAAAAAAGAAATTGAAACCCGAATAGTACTCTAACGAACGAATATTCGGGTACAGCCCTATAATTTTCCTGGATATATTTCATCGTATTGGATTTGTCTCTTCTTCGTATGTTTATTTAAAAAAATGTATTTCAATTTTATTTACTTAATTACATTTCTCCTCTAAATTGCTAAGTGTATTTCCAAATGTTCCTACAAATTTAATTTATACATTTTTGGGAAAAGTAATCAGTTATGTTTATATCCATTTTTGCTCCATTTTAAAATTTGCATATTTGTATTTATATTCATGATAATATGAATATCTGTTAGGGCTGCGAGATATATCGTGTCGTGACGATAATCGCATTTTCTTTTTAGGACGTGCAATATTAAGGAGGCAAATGAACTCAAACACGTCATGTTACAATTATTTTGCTGCTCGCTACAAAAGGAAAAGTCGTGCGGCTCTCATGTCGGGTGAGTGAGTGACATGCCGGCTCTGCATGCACAGCAAACCACCAATCACAATCATTCTTGATCAGATCACAGCAGGATAACCGAGCTAGCTCAGCTTGTTGCTCTGATAACTTAAGATCCAGAAGTCCGTGACTAAAATCCTTCATCCGGTTAAATATCGTTAAAAAAAAATACCAATTGTATAGCATTAAAGTTCAAGAAAGGAAGGTTTGTGGACAAAAAAAACCGGTCTTTTCTTCAATTCCTGTATTATTTCATATCGCAGGGGAAGAAAATATGGCAATGTCAGTTTTTTCCAATATCGTGCAGCTCTAGTATCTGTATTCTAATTTACTTTCTTCTTATTGCACATTTGTACTTAAACTTCTTATGTTTACAAACAATGGTTTTATTGTATATTCTCATTGCACTTTCAATGTATATATAAATGTTATATATTTTTATTTTATTCTCAGATTGAGTAACCGTCACAACAAATTCGTCCATTAAAAAAATTCTAGTATTTGAGATAGTACTGTTATTGTGATGAGAGTAGACCCTGAACGGCTGTAACTCACTTCATGATGGTGTTGAAGTTCTCGGAGCTCATGCCTCTCTCGGGGTCAGACAGGCGGCTGATGATGTCTGGCAGCAGGTTGTAGATGGCGTTGTCCTGAAGGGAAACACAACGAGTTAAAAACCCTTCCAATTACTCTATTACATTCTGACTGTGTGTGTGTGTGTGTGTGTGTGTGTACACCTTGGATGCCAGCTCATTGAAGAAGTTGAGGGCGAGGCTGCAGATGTGAGTTTCGGGGTCAATTAGCAGCACGGCCACCTCGCTGACTTGACCTTTGACCTTGAGCACATCCTTGAGCACCAGCTGGGTGAGGACTGTCACCGCTGTCTGCCGCACGGAGGGAACCTCGTCACTGAGCCTGAGGAGGAGAGGAGGAGGACATGAGACATCTGATGTGAAGCTTTCTTAATCAGCTTCTCTTACTATGAGCGATAGCCTCCAAATTTAACAGTTTTTGTCCAAAATGATAAATACTAACGAGGTGAATTTCCCCCAGAACTTAACTTTGATTCTTAGTAATGGGGGTTTAAAACATACAAAGAAATTGTTCAGATGCAATGACTTTGTGGTCACTTTAAGACCCTGACAACACAAGGAGAACATGCACATCAGTGCCAATCACATCCAATTGTACATTTAAAATAAATTGCAATTCAAAACTATGAGGTTGCATGAACTAAGTCATTATGATACATCCGCTGGAAAAAAAACAAGTATTTACTGCAAAAATAGTGGTACAGAGCAACACAGGTGGGGCATACAGGTATGCCGCAAAAGGCCTAACGGTTCTTCTGGAGGAAGATTAAGGCATACATAACACCTGACGAGGAAACGTTACTCGTGGATGGGGCTACAGAGCTACTAGAAAGACAGT
This sequence comes from Gymnodraco acuticeps, assembly GCF_902827175.1. Lineage (NCBI taxonomy): Eukaryota > Metazoa > Chordata > Actinopteri > Perciformes > Bathydraconidae > Gymnodraco > Gymnodraco acuticeps. The sequence continues at coordinate 318,817 of NW_022990233.1, read as the reverse complement.
CGAACCCGGTGCATTCCTCCGTCTGAATGTGGAGCACTTTTGCTAAATGTTTAGACACATTGCTGGCGTTACGAGCTTCCCCCAGACCAGTAATCCAAACGAAAATATCTTTCCTCCGTAGTATTTTGATCATTTATTAGCCGCTAATAATCAATCAGATCGATGGATTCCAGAGAAGAGAAAACTTTGAAGGCCTTTTTCTCAAAATGATGACTCGGTGACAGTCTTTATATAATGTGACATATTTCGCTTAATATTTGGAGTACAAAAACAATCCTGATATCATTAGAAAGCTAGGAATATCCTCTTTCCAACAGGGTATACAACTCAAAATGTGTCTTCGGGTCAATGCGACTGATTTCGATAGAGCAGGTCACATATGTACTACAGCGTCTCCAGCGCTTTCGAGCGGCAATGGCCGGCCGTGGCCCAACCCCACATTCCCCTGATAGGTGGAGAGTTGGCCCAATAGCCGTAGCGCCACCGTCCTGACAGTGTTCAAATCTGGATCAGTCTGTATCAGATCCGTTGCAGCCCCTTTTTTAGAGATTTGGGTACGGAGGAAAAGAGAGAGGGTTGTGTTTCCTGACACTTGGTGAGTTCCCTGACACACCGGGGACACATATTCATGTATAAAAGACGTATAAAAGTGCATTTTGCATGATAGGTACCCTTTAAGTTAAAGTCAGGGGATCAGCAAAGTCAGTAATGGCACCATGAATGTCTGCAAACAAACGCATTGTAGTAGGTGGACAAACTAAAAACTGTTGCAACCTGTGCAGTTGTAACTTCCCAGTCCTCGATGATTAAGCTTTCTATAAAGAATGGGTTTTTAAGCAGAAAGTTTGTGAAACCTAACTACTGTCAGGGCCTCGGCTGAATACAATGGGAGTTGGATAGGCTGTAGCGGAGCAATCTGATCGCTTTGAGAACAATTTAGATTTACCCTCACCCCAAACCAGAGCACAAAAGAAACTCATTAACCATTTCTCCTTTATGCCAGAGAGCACGACTCCTGGCAGATGATCAGACACTCGTTCATAACACTTTCTAATGCCAATGCGCGAGTTGGTAACGGGTAATTAATTCTTAATGCGCTTATCAGGAGGCTCCAGGGCAGCAGCCTGCAGAAGAGTGGAGGTGTTGGTGTGTGGGAGACAATTAGGGAACATTATGACATGTTTATCAGCTAGAAAACACAAGTAGGGCGGAGCAGCATTATGAAGGAACAGAATGTTTTACACGAGCACCATCAACCGTTATAATTAAAACCACACTTCATCAAACACGGAAACTTCAGCTACAGGAAAACATGCAGAAACCATTAAGGGTTTTACAAATGAAAGCGTACCTACTAGAGTAGTGGGGTGAAGACCCTTCGCCTTCACCCCAAATTACTCCTTCCTGCTCAGCCAACCGCTCTGTATAATTACAACACACTAGTCATTGATTCGACTCACAATACGCAACACACTAGTAATTAGGTTGTTCCTTGTCTAAAAGTGTCCCTCGTCTGAGGCGGTTACGGGATCCAGCCCGGGTCACGCGTGTAGGGGGCGGCTTTCATCTACTGGTCAGTTTCCATGGCAACCGCTTAGGTCAGTTTACAAAAGATGATCTCAAAGTTCGTTCGCTCCATTAAAAATAGTTTGGAGATTAGGAGAACATTTAAACTGAACTCTAGTTTTCTGTTATGACAAAGATTAAAGTAGCAAAAAAAAAAAAAGGTACTGTTGCGTATAGTGTTAATTTAGTTGACTAAAACTATGACGAAATATGTTCGTCAACGACCTTTTTTTCCATGACGAAAACGAGACGATGACGAGACGGCAGTAAACAATAACTGTAACGAAATCATGCAATATCGTTGACGAAAAGTGACGAGACGAAAATGTAGTTTACTAAATAAAAATCTCTCTTTACTTTCGTTGATGAAAAATGTGGAGACGAAATATTATCAAAGATAACGTTACATTTCTGATAGTCAGTTTTTCTCCCAGCAGTTCCATTTGCGGTGCTGCGGCTGGGCAGCAGCTGTGTGTGTCTGTGCTGCGGCTGGGCAGCAGCTGTGTGTGTCTGTGCTGCGGCTGGGCAGCAGCTGTGTGTGTCTGTGCTGCGGCTGGGCAGCAGCTGTGTGTGTCTGTGCTGCGGCTGGGCAGCAGCTGTGTGTGTCTGTGCTGCGGCTGGGCAGCAGCTGTGTGTGTCTGTGCTGCGGCTGGGCAGCAGCTGTGTGTGTCTGTGCTGCGCGCGGCGGTACATTTGAATTACACCGGGCAGCGGCACACTGTGAACTGTCAGGAAGACTCGGGTCTAACTCATGGTCTAACTAACTTTATTCAACAGAAAATAAAATGGCAACAACAGGGCTTGGGAGCAGTGGTCGCACTCGCGTTAACCGAATACCCCCCGTCAGCGCGAGTGAGTGATAAATTGTGCACTCGACGGATAATAATGGATTATGACGGAAATGTTACGATCCTGTCCGTCAAAATGACTGACAACGAAAAAGTCTAAAGCCACCACTGCTTGGGAGAAAGAAACAAAGTGATATTTGGGCCCTTTTTCGCTACAATGAGGCGGAGAAAAAAAGCGAATGCATTGTTTCATCAGAAGGGAAGCAATGTGGCCATAACACAGCTGAGCAGATACTCTCTGCAAAGCTGCATTCTTAATCATTCAACCTGTGGTTTTCATCAAATAAGGACAAGATATAATCTTATTGTGAAATACATTTGACTAAAATGACAAATTATTGGTTTTGGCCAGACTACTTTGAAATGTTCTATATAATCTGATGACTAAAAAAGACTCAACAGTTTTCATTGACAAAAAGTAGACTAAAATAATTAGTTTTCTGTGACTAAAATAAGACTAAAATGTAAATACAGGATGAAGGTGACTAAAACGAAAATGTAACACAGGACTAAGACTAAAACTAAATAAAAAAATAGCTGACGAAATTAACACTAGTTGCGTACCAATATACAATACAGGCACCAGTTGTGTTTAATATAGGTATTCTCAACAGTCAAGAGATTATACAAAATTTAGACCGACACTTAAGACAAACCTAACCAAAAACAAGATCAAAATAGACGGGAAAAACGTGTGCATTGACCAAATCTCAAAATATCAGTCAGTTGTACAGTTTTAAGAACTGTCCTATTATTTTTCCAGTCAAGCTCCTGTAAGAAACATACAATCAATAGGGTGCTATACAATGACATTATAACTTTATAGATGTTAAATAGTACATTAATTAAAAGCAGTGCCAATTTAGCTTTTTATGATGGGGTGAACACAGACTGTGGGTAACTAGGAAACATTTGCAGAATTATTTGAGTGCATCTTGACATCAGAGTTTACCAACATAGATAATCTCAACGTATGTTCTCCCTTTTAGAAAGTGGTGATGGAAAGAGGAAGGAGTACTTTCGTTAATACAGAGAATATAATATATATATATAAGTGCTGTTGGGTATCAGTTGTAATGCAAGTGGTGCATAACTCCACATGGGTCATCTGCTTGTGGAAACCAGACATCATACATCTGCTTTAACTGGATAGAAACACACTTCCTTATGCGCACGTTTGTGAAGGAGCTGAAGACAGACAGTGGGTAGTAAGGAAATGTGATGAATTTGCAGAATAATATAAGTGTATCTTGTCATCAGAGTTTACTAACATGGATCATCTCAAAGTTTGTTTCCCCCCCATGAAAGAAGTAGTGATGGAAAGAGGAAACGCTTCCCATCATGTGGCTCAGTGGAGCATCGTGACAGCAGCAACCCTTCAGTGGATGAGAGGAAGATGGTGCTCTGAGAGGAAACATATTTCCCCACTCAACTGCACGTCAAGTATTGGCTGTCCAAGCTACAACGCTACTGGACTTGTGTGAAAGAACTGTATATTATAAAATATACAGCTGCATCCCCGCTGTCTCACGGAGAGATGCCGCAGGTCTTTCCTTCCTGCAGCGGTCCGACTATACAACCAGCACAGCCCCTAGTTGTGATTAAGTGGAAGATTATCTGATAAGTGAGGGGGCGGTGATGAACACGAGCTGCTACCGTGACAAACTCATTCACTCGGCTGATTTTAAGTGAACTTGTCATGTCATTTATTACCTGCCGTAGAGGTTCTGTGTCCAGGGCTCCAGTATGTTGGGGAAGCGGACGATGAGGTCTCCCAGGGCGATGATGGCGTTGGCTCTGACTACCGGGAGGGTGGAGCGCTCCAGCACCGTGAACATCAGACGGATGTTCTCCTCACACACCGAGGGGCTGATTAGAGACAGAAATCACAGCATTAAAAGTTATCCTGATCATTTACACTTTATGATGTTCAACTTTTTACAAGTACTAACAAGTAATAATGTATATTCTTTCTGCATCTTTGCAAACAGTACGAAAGAGAGATGCGTTTAATTTATAGCACTTTTTGATATGAAGTACCATTTAAAAAAAAAATTGTTATCAGCGTGCCAACGATCGAGAATTATCAACGGGGGGGGGGGGTTGAGGAGCTTGACGCTCGTGAACTATCAGAAGGAGGGCGGGGGAGCCTCGCTGCGGGGAAGCAGTGTGTGGACCTGTCAGCGCAACTTACATGATGCCGAATTTAACAAACACATTTAAATAATTGGTTTAAACGGCATGATAATAAGGACGATCGTCCGTTCTGTGATTCTCCAGAGCACACATGTTATGATATTAGGGTCATGCAGAGTGAGATGAGATCGCTGTCCCTTTAAGAGAGAGCGGTGTGGCTTGTGCATGTGTGTTTGTGGATGGGAGAGCGACAGTGAGGGAACGTGTGTATGTTTCTGGAAGTGAAACGAGGAAGCAGAAAAACAGAGGTCTGTGATGTATTTTGTGAAACAGAAGAACAGCTAAATAAATGCAACGGCCTCCCGAGAAGAGCTCGCCTCTCTCCAGTCATTTAAGCTAAAGTGGGTTATTGAACCTGAAGCTTGTTGCTTCTGCCCTCCTCGACTACGGTCTGGGAGCCGACAGGAAAGTTCAACACACAGATGGCCAGTCCGCCCCTTTGTAGCATATTATTTCGATGAGAGATGAGCAGATCGCCACTGGGCTTTCAACTAAATACACAGCCACGCAAAAACTGCGGCATTTGTACAGCTCCTTACGGGTACTGCAATTAGTAGGGATGCTCCGATCGCCAATTTCGGGGCCGATCGCCGGAATCAGTATCGGCCGATACCGATCGCTGATCCGATCGAGTGGGCGGGGCCTAAATGGAAGATTTAAACATCACTTTAAATCTTCCATTTAAAGTGATGTTTAAAACTCAGTTAATGCTCATTCACTGGAGCTTCCACAAACAACAACCAACTTAATTATTACATTCAAATGATGTACATTATTCAAGTTTACATTCACTTTGGAGAATAACACGGGAGAAATTAGCGGAAGCGCTCTCTTTTCCTCTCTCTCTCTCCTGACAGCCTGTCAGTATCTCATGCAGCTCACTGATCCAGTAAGAGTGACCCGACAATGAAGAATAAATATATTTATAATAACTAGTTTAGCTTGTTCCAGAGGTAGATAAAATAGCTAAGTGTGTTAGGTCTAACTCTTACGGTACGTCCACACAGCAGCTTTTCAAAAATCTTGAAAATCTTGGAGCTGGGCGTGTCTGAAAGCTTGGGGATTTTTTGCGAGCAACGCGACCAACAACCAATCACATGAATCTCCCGCCCCGACATACAAAGCAAAAAGCCCCGGGGATTTTATGCGAGCAATATATATATATATATATATATATATATATATATATAAATATATATATATATAAATATATATATATATATATATATATAAATATATATATATATAAATATATATATATATATATAAATATATATATAAACTCCCCAAACAGGCGAAAACTTTCCAGTTTCACCCACTGTCTCTGCCACCTCCCTCCATGCCTGGTTCCTCCGGTTTGTATCCCGTTAATAGTTCTGGTCGTAAAGAACCGGGTGATTTGCTACTGTAATTTCTCGTTTGGAATATGAGGAAATGAACTGCGGTCTGGTTCTCCCTGTGTGTGTGTTTCGCTGCGCTTACCGGTCCGGCGGGCGGAGCTGCAGGATTTCTGCTTCACACACGTTGCATACCGCTATTTTACTGTCTTTTTCGGACACCTTAAAATAATGCCAGACCGGTGAAGCCATTTTGGCGAGCTTGTTTTGCCGCACACAGAGAAAAGTGTCATGTATTTTACGTCATGCGATCGGCTCTCGCGATCGGCATGTTTAGAGAGCACCGATCGATCGGTAGAGAGTGAGTATCGGCCGATATCGATCGGTGAACGATCGATAGGAGCATCCCTAGCAATTAGGCTATTAGTGCTTTCCTCCGTGGTGAAACGATCCGCACCACGGAGGAAAGCGGCAGAAAGTCACCTGGATTTAAAGAGAGCGGGGCTGCGCTGCGTGCATGGCTTCCTTCTGCAGGTAACGGGGAGACGCGCTCTGGCGGCGGTCTCGTTCAGAATCCGAAAATACAATTTAAATATGTTGCACACTTATTCCTAGTGTGCCAATGGTTGCTGGTACGCGTGCCAGGGGTTGCCGACCCCTGATTTATAGAATAATAAGGATTCCATCATATTTTGCTGACTATAACCAAATATCTTAAAAGTTGATTTAAATAATCAACCATTCCCTTTTATCCCAGCTATGCATACATGCTCAGCTGCCTGTTCATTAGTTATACTCTTAAAAACAAGTGCATTCTAATACAATAGTCACACAAATAAATACTACTTTTATGTTTCTTTGAAGAGTATTGACTTGCGTTTGTTATTTAGCTACCCGTTTCATATGAATATAATAAGAACAGGGGAATGATCAATGCTTTACCTGATCATCATGTACTGAGAGAGAGCCAGGCAGGAAGCGGTGGTGAGCTGCGGGTGTGAGAATCGTCCCGGGGAGCTGCAGACCCTCACCAGCAGGGGAAGAAACTCACACAGCAGGTTCTCCTCTAAACACACAGAGAGGAAGAGGAGGGGGAGACGAGGCTTGAATAAATACATGGTGACATTATTAAAAAGCTATGAGACGACCTGGGCTTGATTCCACATAGTATAGTTGGAAAGAAAGATCTCCCATCTGTTTTTATCCTGATACTTGCAGGTTAAAAGGCCATCGCAAGTACTGGTTCAAAAGTAACACTCCTGGACTCGTTGTAGAATAAATGTATACTATGGAAAGACTGACCAACTGTTTAAGGATGGGCAAATGGCGACCTTGTAGTACTGATACCGTCCACTAGACTCCTAGTTACGTCGCGAGCTGCGTACATGATTTCGGCAGCCAAATACCGCAAAATAATCTGTGACGCGTTGGTGTTTCTTGTGAGTAAGAAACACCGGCTGTTGTTATGCCTGCTGTGACGTTACCGCTTGTAATTATGCCGTTGAAGCTACAAAGTTGTATTTATCATCTGAATTTGGCGAAACAAGTTTAATATTCTAAAAACCAAGACTTTGTTTATTTGAAATCAGATGAAAACAAACTGTCACGGACCCTGCCGTGTTATCTATGATTACTCTACGCTTTTCATTCATAATGTCAGCGGGAGGGAGGGGGAGCGGCGCTGAGGAACAGCGGAGTGCGGGTTGACATAGGGCTGTGCAATTAATCGTATTTTAATCGCGATTACGGCTTGCGACGATTATGAAAACAGCATAATTGACAAAATACGATTATTTTGCTGGGTGTGCTTTCGCCCCTCCCTAAAAGCCCACTCGGCCACGTGGGAGTGACATGTGTTGTGAGTGTTCAGCGCGAGCGAAAATGTCAGCACACTCGTGAAAAAGAAGGGTAAAACGATTTCCACTATTTGGAAGTACTTTGGCTTTCAGGAGTCCGACGTGGAGCAAAACAAAGTACAGTGCAGGATTTGTTACCAGGTTGTGTTGGCACCACACGCTAACACAACCAATCTCTTTAATCATCTGAAATACAACCACAAAGTGCAATACGACCGGGCAATAATACAACAAAAAGCAGATGCCCGCTCGACTTCATCCACCACATCATCACAGTCATCGATTCAGGACGCATTGTACAGAGCGACGGCCTACGCGACGAGCTCGCAGAGACACAGAGATATTACAGGTGCCATTACATTTCACATCGCTAAAGATATGAGCCCAGTTAGCACTGTTAGCAACCAGGGCTTTAAGCAACTTGTCAACACCAAGCCCCCAGGAAGTGCGCCGGAGTCTGATGAGAATATTCGTTGTGGCTAAACGGCGGTACTACACTTCCTTTAGGTTGCTGGGCCCGGAAACACTTTTTCCCATTGACTTACATTGAGAAAGAGTGGTCTGTAACTCGTTGGATAATTTTTTTTAAACTAAATAAACTACCCAGTATGAACGTTTGTATAGCCCTTATTAAAAACATTCGTTCCTCAAGTTGTAAAAATGTGCTAATAACGTTATTCTGAGAGTTATTTCCCTCGGCATTATGAACGCGCATCTAACCCACGGGACCGCGCCCCCCTGCACGTTCATGTTACGGGTTCAGTACTACATGAGTTTCTCTTTACCCATGGATGCACAATAACAACGGACCATATCGCCTTACTGCCAGCCCACGGAGCTGTAATAATGATATATTGCACATGTTTGCTGTAATTCATCATTTGTAAAATATTATACTCCATGGGCTGTATGATTAAATCTTGTACCGTAAATGTTGTATTAAATAAAGTTAATATTACCGACGTTAGATTAACGTCCCTGTAGCTTATTATTGCACTAAGAAGCTTATTGCACTGTGTGTGTATATATATATATATATATATATAGTGCAATAATTCTTTCATGCTAAATGAAGCTCTGTTGGATATCACTAGATCCTGTTACAGCGTAATATAAGTACATAACGATTGATGTGTATATTAGCATAATTACTAGCTAGCTGCTAACTGCCGCCTCGTTAATATCAAATCCATCATAATAACAACCATTACCATGCTGTCATGAACGCACGGTGCTGTTACGTGTACGCAAATTGACGTGCTTGATGTGAATGAGCATTTTGGTTAAAGTTGCGCATGCTCTATGAGTGCACATACGGGTACTTCTCAGGCACGCCGGGTAATCTGTGACGTTTCACTCTCTCAAAAGTTGGGCCATTTTATCATCATGCGCTAATGAGCAACTCTCATAGGAATGAATGAGGCCCCGCCTCCCACGCTGTATCCAGTTCTTATTATACATCCATGGTCAACACGTTGGTCAACACGTTGGACAAGCGTTACGCGATGCCGTCTCGGTATTATTTCAGCAGGTCTGCGCTGCCTGCGCTATATGACAAATGCCGTGGGGAAGTTGAGAGAGATGTGGCTTCAGCTGACTACTTTGCGACCACAACGGACCTATGGTCTAGCCCAGGCGTGCCCAACCAGTCGATCGCGAGATGTGTCTAAAAATAGAACAACAATATTCTGTTTTATCGTTAATGTCCTGTAACATAATCTTCCTGTGCCAGAATAATGCACTTGAACGCATCAAAGCTTTGTGATTGGCCGGCGTAAACCCATGTGTCGGGAGTGGCTGGTGGGCAGTGGGCTGACGTTGTCCGTGTCAACAGGAGTGACAGTCCGCACACACAAGACCGCAATTATGGCAGAAGCAATGAAGCCCAAAATATATAATGTTCACTCCGAGTGGGAGGATCATTATTTTTGTATCTATTCCAATTCAAAGTCCATCTGTCTCATCTGCAATGCGAGCGTGGCTTTATCGAAGAAGGGCAATTTAGGAGCGGCATTTCAAAACAAAATAAATGGTCAATGAATAATCGTGAAAATAATCGTGATATCAATTATTGACCCAAATAATCGTGATTATGATTTTTGCCATAATCGCACAGCCCTAGGTTGACAGGTGTCTGTGTTGACATTCCCCTTATTGTGCGTCAGCAGAGACAGCTACAAGTGTCTTAGGTTCAAGTCAGATAACTAATGTCTGGGTTAGTGTTCATGACATCTCAATGCACACATTTTTCGTGCTTTCCAATAGTTTAAAATAGCTTTATTCCACTGCTAAATAACCTGTTCAATAGACTTTGTATATTTGTTAATAATTACATACAATACATGGAATTTGTGTGTGTGTGTATTCCAAGTGAATCTGCGGCCCCCTGGTGGCCAGTACATAAATGATGTGGCCCCCACCACCGTCCAAGTTGCCCATCCCTGTTCTAAGAACTAAAGCAGAGATCCTTAATCAATGCTGTGAAAAAATGGACTGTAAATGAGGAGTAGCGTTTCTTTTTTTCCAGTATCTATGCATTTGTGCGTGTTATGCATTTGTCAGATCAAAATCTTTTTATTGTGTTTCGAAAATGCATAATCGGTGTTTGTCATTAGGCGCGTTCACACCGCAGTACTTTTCCCACTTTAGTTCCGAAGTGTCGCGTTCACACCAAAAAGAGCAAGAACTAAAATGAGTTAATCAAAACCTTTTCACCCCCTTTTTCGTCCCTGCTAGAGAGCAGGGACTTTCGAGGGAGAAAAAGGTTCCTATGTCTGATTGGCTGGGAGGATTGCAGACCACGCCCCGTAAAACTCCCAAAAAGTTTGTGAAGCCGCCATTTTATTATCCTCGCATTAGCATTAGCCCAGCGCACAAACGCAGAGAGACTAACTTATGGCAACACAAAAGAAAACATGGGAGCGGTGGAGATGAGGAGGTGTCGGCGTTCTGGCGATTTACTCGGAAGGCTTCAGTAGAAGCTGCTGGGACTCCCAGCAGCTTCTACTGAAGCCAGTCCCCAACTCCGGGGACTTCCGGCCGGGGACTTCGGGTGGCAGTATACGCCGTGAAGTTGTTTGCGGCCTGCCAGTAAACCCAAAGCAGAAGAAGTGACGTCAGCGGCTTCATTTGCCTAATCCTTCCCCAGGAACGTATTCCGGTGTGAACGTGAACTGTACTCAGTTCATGAGAACTAAAGAGTTCTCATGAACCTTTGTGGGAAAAGTACTGCGGTGTGAATGCGCCTATTTAGAAATGGAAAGCAAAATATATGCATTCAAATGAGATGGTGGTTTTTACTGATTGTATGTACAACGAGAGCATTTTTAAAATAACGACTAAAGTAATCCCTTACATTCACTGCCAGTGAGCGTCGTACACACGATCATAGTTATCAGTTATAGTGTTATGCATCTGTCGATTGAAAAATTAACAGGGTATCTGCAGGAATCCTGAAGTCAAATGTAAGACCTTTGAAGACCTTTTTTAAGACCCTTTCCATACATGTTAAGACCTCATCGCCACTTTGAGTTTTAACCGGTTACCTTGGCGACACACTTCACCTCACATTGACTGTATACAGTATTGATTGTCCTTCCTCCTTATCTTCCAACCATTTGGACGCAGACTTGCATTTCCCCATAACGATGTTGTTCAACAACCGGCGTAAACGGACCTTGGCGCTATCAAGCAGTGAGCGTGCGATGTCCTGTTCAGATGACGTCAAATCCAACGGGATGCCATAAATAAACTACACAGAATCACACTACACACCTACGCCATGATTACATTCAGGCACACTGTAGAATACAACCTCTTTGGACGATTTATATACTTATTGAAAACAAGCTACAAAATGTCATACCTTGGAAAATGCGTTTAATACTTTTTAATAGCCTTAATTTTCGCTAAATTGATTTATCAACTTTTAATACTTTTTAAGACCCCGCGGACCCCCTGAAAGAGTTAAACAAATGAAATCGATGTGAAGAACCTAACGTGGAGGTTTTTATTACCTGCCAGTAATTCAGTCTCGCAGATCTTCCTGATGAGTTCAGCCTCGGTGTCTTCAGCAGAGGCTCCCAGCCCCAGCTCCTCCTCCATGGCGCTGTCATTGGCTGCTTGTTGCTGGAAAAACAGAAAACAGTCAATCACTTAAGATGGTTCTGATAGTATTCTCTTGGCTTTTGAATGACCGATTTTAATGTAATTGTATCTAGATGTGTTGCACTATATCTAAATGCTTTAGTGTTTTTTAAAAAAAAAGCACTTTTGATTGGCCTTGTGTTGAAATGTATATTAAAAAAACAGCCATTTCTCCATAATAACTTATTCCTAGAAATCTAGAAGGGAACTTTCTGACTTAAAGTATAGATGAGAGTAACACCTACGTCACTTCCGGGCGAAAATTACGGCCCCGACCACTTTTGGGGGAAAACAACGCCGTCATTTTGAATGGCGGTCAATACAAATCATGACGTTTTTGCCAATCCGCTCAGAAATGTAAGAAAACCGTGGATATGAGATCTTCAAAGAGCCCGATCACGAAGGACAGTCAGGCAAACAATTACATTAAATCATTGGAAATCGACGATCGGGCTCGATATATGGTTAAATTAAAATCAGTAGGCGAGGCTGTAATTTTCGCCGGCTCTCATGAACGAGGCAGAAAATAATAGTTTTATCATGCCAACAAGCTGCTGTGTCGTTTATTGCACCTCAAACATTAAAACAAATCCAGAGTTCAGTGTCTCTGTACTTCCTCTAAGAAGAAAGGACAGTAACAGAAGAGCTCTGTGGCTTCAGGCTCGATCGCCGTTCAAATGACAACGTTGGTTTCCCCCAAAAGTGGGCGGGGCTGTAAAGTGACATAGATGTTACTCTCATCTATGGACATCGATCGCCAACTGCTATATTTATATATATCGAGCCCGATTTCAAATTATTTAATGTAAATGTTTGCCTGTCTGGCCATCGTAACCGGGCTCTTTGAAGATCCACAAATCCACGGTTTTCTTACATTTCTGATCATGTATACTCCAATGATGGTGCAATCATTCAAAGAAATTGCACTGCTAAAAGATTCCCATAGTGACACTTCAACCTTGAAAACAATGCCATTACAATTTGGCTCCAAAAGATACTGATTTCACAGAAGAAATATATCAAAACACCAATGGAAACTCATTTCATATCCCCCATGCTGTTTTTTCAGATTAACACTGAGAACATTGAACACCATGTGGCAGTGACAAATGATTTGCCATCCGTTTCTCTTTTGATTATGATCTAGAATAATTTACAAAAATGTGTAATGCTAATTAGGGATGTTTATTTTCCTGTTCCCTGATGTGCTGAACAGTTATGAGCCATCACTCATCTGACTGTCACTCAAATTCACCTCGTCTAAAAACCCTGCTGAGACTCAGGATTGTCTTCATGATTTTTGCCGCTGTTTTTGCTTCACTGTTCATTTACAGAAGCACTTTTTAATAATCAAGTATAAACTGAAATTAGACTCAAACTGACTGTTGATTAACAGATTCATTGTTTTGACTATAAAATGTCATAAAATTGTGAAAAGCAGCCATCAAAACCCGGCAGAGCCCAACGTGACATACAATTATATTGTTTCTTTTATCCAGGCCATATCTTTAATTAGTTTAGACATGACTTATTGAAGCTAAATTGGGTTTATTTTTTGTTACAGCAGCATGTTAATATGGCATTGCACATGAACTTAAAATTATAAATAAACATGAACTATATTGATAACAGTATGGAATATATACATCTATAGATTAAATACACAAAGAAATAAGACGCATTGAAAAAGAAGCTGGAATCATTTAACATTTGGGTATTTGTTAGACGCAAATGGTTATTAATTAACAAAACACTGAGCTAATTTTCTTTTAATCAACTAATCACCTTAATACCGTTTTTCTTATTGCAGTGCTCGACATTCACACATTAAAATTGATGAACACTCAATCAAGTGACATGCAACTAAAAATGTATTGTGAATAATAATCACAATCTTATCTCCACTTAAAGGTGGGGTAAGTTTGAGAAACCGGCTCGAGATACACTTGTTATATTCCATGGAATGATCTTAACATCCCGATAGCAATGAATATCTGAAGTGCTTTGACAATAAAAAAATGCATCTGTGGAAGCCGTGGCGCTGTAAAAAGCACGACCAATCTTCTGAGCCGGCCCGGCTAAAGTAACTGGATGGCCTACCTGCCTGTCAGCCTTCCATCTGTGCACAAACTTATCTCGTGCCCTCATTGGTCATGTGCGCGTTCGTGTGTGTTGGAGGAGGGGCTCTGTGAGGAAGTGGCAGATTTATTCCGGCTGTGTATTTTCAAATTCTAGCGCACTCGAGCTGGTTTCTCTAAAATTACCAACCCCACCTTTAAAGTACCAATTAACTCCAAGGGAATTGTCCTTGAATGACTGTTGGTGCTGAAAAGGTGCTGAACATAAGTCAAGTGTTTAACTCGGCCTCATTACCTTGGCTTTGCTGGAGGGGCCCTTCTCTTTTTCCGCCCTCTCCTCCGTCTCTCGCCTCCTCCTCCTCAGCTCGGTGCTCACGCTACGCTCCAGGTGAGACACCTGCCAGAACGCCACGCAGCCACACAGAGCCAGCAGCTGCGCCAGACACACACAGTTCACTGCAGGACACACACAAGTTTGTTTTAAGAGCGTGCTGGACAGGTTAGACCAGGTCAATAGGTGTGTTTCCATTAGAGCTGCACCAGATAGTTTTATGCTTTTTTATTACGTTTTAATGCATATCATGATTCTATTTGAGGCCAGTATTTCTCTACAGTTGTATATATTCAAAATTAACTAAAAACGGTTAGCTCTCCGTACTACAATACACATTTCATTTAGTTTAACATCAATAAAGTAAAAAGACATTTGATACATTTGGCACAGCGCGACTCACCTTGCTCATTGGACTCTTGCGTTACGTCCTGATTCTGGCTAGCTTCCTTGTGGAGTTCGCCACCCTCTGCAATCTGATCCAGTAAGAGGCGAGCGCAGCGCTGCAGCAGCCGGGAGCACAGCTGGTCCGGAGACTCAGCCAGGAAGTAGAGGAGACGCACCGCCTGCTCCATGAAGCTCTGCCAATGAGGGTCCTCCATCACCACACCTGCAAACAACAACAGAGAGCAGTGGAAACAGGAGAGAGCGGAGAAAACGGAGGTGCAGGCTAAGAAAGAAACATATGCTTCAACAAAAGGCATATTGGTTTGCATTTACCTTCAGCGATGGCCTGTGTGAGGCAGGTGAAGAGCTGGTGGTCCTGAGGCAGTCTGAATGGAGCACTTTTTGATTGCTGGATCACATTTTTTAAAAAGGGTAGAAAATGTTAACAGTTTTTAAGCCCTCTACGTGTCTTTTTGCATTATAGCAGCTAAAGTGTGAAGCTAAAGACAATGACTTTTAACCGTCAATTTGTATTCAGTTTATCTTTGAGACCAAGTGAATAAAAAAAATATGTCATTTAGGCATTCCTGAAATATCTTACGAGAATAAAATTGCAATGCGTGTATACTATTGTTTTACAGCCAAGTTATCTGAAACCCAAAGTAGTAATCATCATTTCTAGAGCTGATTGAAATGTGTCTTAATGTTTATTTAAAGAAATCTAACAAATAATGTTGTCCATAACTAACATGTATATTTGTACTTATCAAAAGAGACTATGACTGAATGTGGCTCTCTTAACCCTTAGATGCATAAGTGGGTCTTTTTTGACTCGGTGAGGTGGTTTTCTTGAAGTATCTTTGTAATTACAAATTTTGTATCATTTCATATTCCAGCTATTCCTCAAAAAACATGTTTTGGATATCATGCCATTCACATTTCAAATTTAAATGTTATACATTTTAAGAAATTGTAGTTTTTGTATTACTACCCCAAGCTTCCATAAGTGGTTACTATGGGAACCTTTGATTCTTATCACCTGTTGCTGTCAGGAATACATTCACTGTAGGACACAGACTACATCACTAGTGACACCTCTCAGGAAGATTATTTTACACAGCAAGATCTGAAACCTGTCAGTATCATCATAATAATAATAATACATTATATTTGTTTAGGGCTTTTCAAGGACTCAAAATCGCTTTACAATATAAGGGAAGGTTAGGGTGGGGGGTATAGGACTATCAAACTTGATCAACCGGCATGGATTGATGGGGGGGGGGGGGGGGCTACGAGTAGACAAGAGGAGAAGAGATGAGTTTTGAAAAGGGACTGGAATAATGTGAGGGTCTCAGAATAGCGGAGATCTTTGCATCGATATGTTAAAAACTTTTTTTCAACATGTAAAACAAATGTCTAAAATTATAAATAGTGAAAAATTAAATATAAAATATTTCTAGTGTGAACCAAAATATAATACTAAATATTATGCACGTGATTTTTCTTAACCAAAATGACAAATGGCATAAAAACACACATTCTAATACGGGTCCTTTTTGACCCACTTATGGAAGAGTGTAGGGTCCAGTCACTCTAAGTAAGGGTTAAGGAGTCAGTGGGGATTTATGTCTTCTTACCCTGATGTGGTCAGTGATGCTGCTGATGGTGAGAACTGAGTCTCTGGCCAGAAGAAAGTCTTCAGTCACTTTCTCTCCCAGAGCCACCGAACAGAGAGTGTCCAGGTTACTGAGGACGACCTCCCTCTCTGCCCTGTTGGAGTAACATGTAGACGTTTTTACAAAGAAGTATGGATTTGATATTCCCATATGGTTAGTGCTTAGGCAAAGTGAGGTAATGACATCCCCGCCCTGCATCACCCAGCCGCTGCGTCAGATAATGCGTGTAGGAGGACGGGTTAGGAGAAGCACTATAAGATTTAAAAAGGTTGTGAATGCTGCGGCTGCTTGAAGAGGCAGCAGCGTGGGAGGACTGCTGATAGTCTCCCAACTCGCTCTTCCCTACAGCTGTGGCAGTCTTTGAGGGGGAACACTGAAATAAATATATATTCAGTGAAATGAACTGGCAGGGAGCCCAGTTATACGGTCGTGACTTCGAGTACAATGGAGAGGAGCCGAGGGTGAGCTTGTATTCTGACTAAAGAGAGGATTAGCTGAATGTCAAGCAGCTGAGGGCGGAGCGTGATGTGAAAGGAAGACTATGCAGTGAGGAATGTTCAAGATTTCACATCAAAACTGTTTATGAAAATCTGCACAATTAGTCACCTATAGCTTTTTCAGGTCCAGATGAAATCTGCATTTTAAAAATACAAGTGTCAACTTTTTATCAAAAGGATGTTAAAGTGTGTTTGCAAATGTAAGCAAAGATAGTTGAATTATTTAATTGGTTTCTTCTCTCATTTGAGGTAGGGTTGTCCACATTAAATCATTTTGACCGGTGATACATGTCACCTTTCATGTTCATTTAAAACTTGTGGCAAATAAAAGTTTTGTAGCCGTTTATGGCGCATTTCCACTGCAGGGCCTCGCACGGGTTAGGCCTTGGTAGGCCAGGCTCATGCTGCGTTTCCATTACAGTTTAATAGCTGAGGCAGTAACTATAGTAACGCAGTGTAGGCGTAGCCGTGACGTCATCTTCAATGCGAAACACAAAACCAACATCAGCCGTTAGCTCTTAGCACTCAGAGCTCACAGCTCCTCATATCTGTTCAGAAACTAGACAAAAGTTAAACAAGTTCAAACCACAGACTGTCTGTGTCATGGCGAATACAGTCGCTGGTTTATTTATGTCTGTAGGCCGTTGGTGTGAGTGTGGACGGTCGGAGCATATACTGCGTTAGCTTAGCCGATCTCCATTCAGAAAACACGCATTTTAAAAAGGGTTTTTCGCCTGCCGTCTGTCTGCAGACTTGTTAAAGCATTAATTCATGGTTTTTACTAACCTGTATCAGTATGTTGTTACTTCGGCATCATTTTGAAATGTGCATTACAATTAAATCACGGTCAAATATGTTCATCTTGTTGTAGTTAGTTGCCAGCGATTCTCTCACTAGTTTAGCATACTCAGCCCGGTTGTTGGCCCGGAAAGAACCTGGATTTTGGAGAGCCAGAAAAACTGTGAAAAAGTACCCGCTAGCCGGAACTACCCCGAGTGGAAACGCAACCAACAACGAGCCAGGTTTGGCACGGCACACCAACAGTGGAAATGCGCCATTAGACAGGTGACACCAGAGTGCGTGTTGCTCTAACAGCAAATTCAAGATTAGAAAAGAAAGCATGCAAATGAGTATTGAAACTAGATACAATGCTTCATCTGATTGCCCATCACAGAGGAACATATTTTGACAGCGTTCAGTGAAAATCATAATGAGAATCTAATTACATTTCACAGGCAGCCACATTTAAAAGCAATTTACTCTGTCATCAGTGAGGACAGCTCAGTGTTGCAGAAACATCACGACTCAGTATGAAATCTGACAAACACCTCAGCAGAGCTCCCGTTAAATCTGTCGTCAACACACCTCTCTCCCTTGTCATAAATATATGCTCATGCAAACCCTACCTTAACACAAGCAGAGTATTTTGTGTTGACTTATTCTAAATTGGACATTAAAAACAGGCTGTAGAGCATCATGTATAATTATCCCCACCAACACAACGCACCTTTAAACATGTGAACTGAGATCAAATCACAACATGGAGGAGAACGCTGAAATTGGATTGCTCAGCGAACAAAATGTATAGTTTTTAGACTGCGAGTGTAAATATGCACATTGACATTGAATTTTATCTCGTCGCACGGTCATCGCTACTACCTCTGCTTTTACCGCTCTTATTTATTCGTGTCTATTTTTGACTGCAGTATGATGTATGATGACAATAAAGATATTCTCATTCTACTCTTCTAAACCGCAAATGCATTATGAGCAAAGCGATTTCATATGGTTTTTGTTAAACAGAAAACAAAAATGCAGATGTGAGTAGTAGTAGTAGTAGTAGTAGTGACCACAACTTCTCACGTCACTCTACAGTCAGAGAGGCTGCAGTCGAATAGTCCAAAAATCTGCCCCCATCGTCTATCCCTTGACTTCTGGGTGAAACGTCACAGGGTTAAGGGAGTGGTTCCCAAACTTTTTCAGTCGGGACCCCCTTGGGTATTGGAAATATTTTTCGGGACCCCCCAACCCGGTTCCCATCTATATTGGTAGGATTAATTGTATATTGTTGTAAAAACATTACATTTTCTCTGCTGATAATAAGAAGATACAAAGATCCACCTATACTTTTATTATGGATTACACATGAACAAAAGTGCTTGTAATAGATACTGTGAATTAATTTGGCCTAATTAAAACTGGTTGGCCTTCTTCCCTGAGTAGTAGATTTTTAAATTCAAATTTCTTTAAGGAAAATATATGAATTAACTACTATTTCTACTGCAGGTTGCAAACGATCACATCACTTTACCATTCCTATTCCACACGAGCTCATCAATGACTTGTGCTTGCTTTCCCTTGCAGATCTTCTCAAACCGGGGCTGTTGTTTTGAGACTGCCACTCTCAGTTCATTCTCAATGTTCAGCTTTGATCTGTATTTGGTTTTGATGGCAGCAACAGCAGCAAAAGCCTATTCACACAAGTAATGTTGCAAAAGGCAGCATTATGCCCACAGCTCTGACCAATATCGAGCAGTGTTTGTTTACAATTGAATAATAATACATTTGATTTATATAGGTGCACTTTAAAAACCACGTCATCTCAAGGTGCTTCACAAAGCTAAAAGGAGAATAACATTTAAAAAATCTTCCCGCGACACCCCCCCGCGCTTTTACAGGTGCTCAAAGACACTTTACAGATATAGTGAAGGGAAAAGGAAGGAACAACAAATAAATATATAGTGAGTGTTTTGAAGGTGGTGAGGTCAGTGCAGTCTGATGGGTTGTGGGAGTGAGTTCCAGAGGGAGGGCACAGCGACGGAGAAGGCTCTGTCCCCCCCAGGTCCGGTGATTGGTGCGGGTGGGGATGGATAGGAGGTTGGCTTCTGATGAGCGGAGGCAGCGGGAAGGGGCGTGGTGGTGCAGCAGGTCTGTGAGGTAGGGAGGGGGCCTGATTGTTGAGGGCTTTGTGAGTAATGAGGAGGACTTTGAAGTTGATTCTTTGACGGAAGGGGAGCGAGTGGTGGTTCTGGAGGACGGGAGTGATGTGGTCTCGGGAGCGGGTGTGGGTGAGGAGGCGGGCAGCAGAGTTCTGGATATGTTGGAGTTTATTGATTAGGTTGGATGGTATGCCGTAGAACAGGGGTGGGGAACCTCCGGCCTCCGGGCCGTATGCGGCCCGCGAGACAATTTGGTACGGCCCTCGAGGTAATTTATAAATACACGCAAAAAAGAAAATGTAAGAAATCTAGACCGCAAAAAAATTAAACAAGCGAGGGCCTGTTTTTCCTGGCCACGGTCAGGGTCCTTGAACACAACACGAGCCTAACGTGTCATCACGTGGTGTATGTCTCAACCATAGACTCGACTGACAGGGGCAGTTCTGACGGAGTGCACCAGAACGCGGCTCCGGCACTTCAGAAATGTCAGTACCCATAAGGAGCCGTACACATGCCGCAGTTTCTGCGTGGCTGTGTCTTAGTTGAAAGCCCAGTGGCGATCTGCTCATCTGTCATACTGATCATACAGTCAATAACTTTGTTGTTATTAGCATCTGGTTAGCTAGCTATGCTAACGAATATAAGAAGCTTTTTCTCCAACCAGTGAGGTAAAGGCACATCTTTATATGATAATTATAAAAAAATAAGAGAATAAAGTAAACGGGTATAAAATACTATATGACAGTAAAAAAAAAGTTGTTATTAATAAAGAAGAATACAGTTTGAAAGGAGTGTGATTTTTAAAATATTCATAAAGAAAAATAAATCTGCTTACAGTTCTGTTTCATCTGGGTGTTGAGAGATGTTTCCATAGATCTCTTCATGTTGCTCTCAAAGTGCACCAGATTGATGCTTTTAACTTCAACATTTAAAAAAAAATCTTCCCGGGGGAACATGCCCCCGGACCCCCCTAGAGGAGGTTAAGTCTCCCCCCCACTTAAATCATGTTCACATGGATAGGAAACTAAATACATTTGCACACATCTTGTGTCCATATCTTTCTGTTTTGGTGGTCACGCCACACCGTGCACGTGCATGCATGCGCGAGTCATGGTGAGATATCTGGATTAAGAGGTTGCTTTTTCTTTGCACAGAATGAAATGAATGGGCTGTGATTTTAGTTTTTTTTAAGCAGAGGTCAATAATTTGTACGGCCCTCTGAGGATATTGTAAAAATTGAAATGGCCCTTGAGAGGAAAAAGGTTCCCCACCCCTGCCGTAGAGGATGCCATTGCAGTAGTCGAGTCGTGAAGTGATGAATGCATGAATCAGGGTTTCAGCAGCAGAGGAGGAGAGTGATGGGCGGAGACGGGCAATGTTTTTGAGGTGGAAAAAGGCGGTCCTGGTGATGTGATTTATGTGGTGGTTGAATTTGAGCTGACTGTCGAAGATGACTCCGAGGTTGCGGATGTGAGGGAGGGAGATAGAGTGTGGCTGTTAATGGTGAAGTTGAAATTCTGGATGTCTTTGATACGGGATGGGGGGCCGATGATGATGATGTCTGATTTGGCACTGTTCAGGTGGAGATAGTTTGTTTGCATCCATGCTTTTATTTCTGAGAGACAGTTGGTGAGAGTGGAGTGTGTTGTGGGGGTGATGGTTTTTGTTGAGATATAAAGTTGGATGTCATCGGCGTAGCAGTGAAATTGAAGGTTGTGGCGACGAATTATTTTGCCAAGGGGGAGCATGTAGAGGATGAAGAGGAGGGGGCCAAGCACTGAACCCTGGGGGACGCTTTGGGACAGAGGAGCAGTGGAGGAGGTGCAGTTGTTGATGTTGATAAACTGATGTCTGTCGGTGAGGTAGGATTTCAGCCAGGAGAGTGCAGTGTCAGTGATGTTGAGTGATGATTCGAGGAGGGACAGCAGGATGGCGTGGTTGATGGTGTCGAATGCTGCGGTGAGGTCGAGGAGGATGAGGATGTTAAGGTTGCCGGAGTCAGAGGAGAGGAGGAGGTCGTTTGTGATTTTGAGAAGAGCTGTTTCGGTGCTGTGTTTTGATCGGAAACCGGATTGAAATGGCTCAAAGAGATCATTGGAGCTGAGGTGGGTTTTAAGTTGTGAGGCAACGACACGTTCAAGTATTTTTTGACAGAAAGGGGAGATTTGAGATGGGCCGGAAGTTGGACATGATGTCAGGTGTGAGTCCAGGTCTTTTGAGAATGGGTGTGACAGCAGCCAGTTTGAGAGAGGGGGGAACTGATCCAGATCTGAGGGAGGAGTTAATGATGGTGGCGATGAGTTGGGAGATGGCAGGGAGGCTCTCTTTAACAAATTTGGAGGGCATTGGGTCAAGTGTGCAGGTGGAGTTAATTCCAGTCATGAAGTCGGACAGTTGCATGGGGGTCACAGGGGAGAAGTGGGACAGGGGCTGTGAGGTGAAGGGGGGGGAGCCAGGAGGGGAGGTGGGGGGTGCTGATGAGGGTGTCAGATTGCTGTAAATGTTGCTGATTTTGGTTTGGAAAAACAAGAGGAAGGAGTTGCACTGTTCGGTGGTGAAGGATGAGGTGGCGTTGTCACAGGGTTTGAGAAGTTTGCTGATGGTGGAGAACAGACGCTTGGGGTTGCTGGAGCCAGACTGAATGAGTTGCGAGTAGTAATTAGACCGGGTTGCTTTGAGTGCGTTACTGTACTGCTGGAGATAGTCTTTGTAGATTTGAAGATGGACTGTTAGTGTGGTTTTCTTGTGTTGGCGTTCAAGTTGACGTTTCCCTGATTTCATTTGGCGGAGTTCGGGTATACCAGGGGGCGGAGTGTATGAAAGAGACATTTTTTGTTTTTGTGGGGGCCAGTTCATTGAGACAGAAGGAGAGGGTGCTGTTATAATAGTCCACAAGTTCAGATGGGTTTTCAGAAAGTTGGGGGACAGACATCTTGCAGGTAATGGAGGCAGTGATTGCTGAAGGTGAGATGGATTTGAGATTTCTGTAGGTTATTGTGCGTTTTTGCTTTTGGGCGGGGATGGGGATGTTGATGTCCATGATGATGGCCAGGTGATCAGAGATGTGGAGATTGAGGCTGGACAGATGATGGATGGTGAGACCAGTGGAGCAGACCAAGTCCAGGATGTGACCACGGCTGTGTGTTGGGAAGTTGATGTGTTGAGAGAAGTTGCAGCAGTGAAGGGTTTCCTTAAATTCAGAGGCATATTTGCAGGTCGGGTCGTCAACATGAATGTTAAAATCACCTAAGAGGAGAACAGATGGGGATATGGCAGAAAGCTGAGTGAGAATGTCAGAGAGGTCGGAGAGAAAGGAGGGGTTTGGCTTCGGGGGACGGTAGATGATGGCTGTGACCAGGGGAGTGGGACCAGAGAGTTTAAAGATCAGGTGTTCAAATGAAGAAACATCAGGGATGGGGATTATGGTAGCTTTTATTTCCTTTCTGATAATAGCAGCTATACCACCACCCCGCCCTTGTGGGCGACATTTGTCAATGTATGTGAATCCTGCTGGGGTGATTTGATTTAAAGAAAAATAGTCCAGGGGTTTTTGCCATGTTTCGGTCAGATACAGAAAGTCCAGGTTATTGTCTTTAATGAATTCATTTAGAATGTGGCTTTTATTGTGGATGGAGCGTGTGTTGAGCAGGGCTGCTCTGAGGTGACGTTGCATGGGGGGGGGGGGGGGGGGGGGTGGACCGGGGTAGTGGAAGGCGATTGGTCAGATTCACGTGTTGTTTGTTGTGATGGCGTAGTGTGGGCGTGTGACAGGACCGAATGGACGGGATGGAGTGTGGAGACGTGGAATGAAATAAAAACTCTATATATAAGAAGGAGGGACTACTGTAAACTCATCTAGAGACTCTGCATCGTGCTCTGATGCTGTTGCTTTATGAACGTGGACAACAGAGAAACATATTCTTCATGACCAAAGTTGGAATTGAAATAAAAAAGGAAAGTGAAACTTATGCTCTTCACCCTCTCCCTCCGGTCCACATTAATACAAATGATCCCAATACGTATGATTGTATAGCAAAGACTGACTTTATTTGATCATTTCAGTGAAAACTTAAAATGCTTAATAAGCACCGTAACTTTCATGATATAATTTCTCAGTCATAATCGGTTGTTTCCGTGAACGGCCGACTGTTGAGTGACGGCAATAGCTGCGGCCGCAAAGCATTGTGGGGCCGGGCCAGCATTTTCTCCTCTCCTCCTCCTTTCTGTTAGGGAGGTCCAGTGGTTCCTAAGCTAAAGGAGGTTATAAAGGAAGTTTGAAACCTCCTTTCTTCTAGAGAATTCGAACGGCACTTATCATGGCTGCCACTGAGGTACTTCTGGGTCATTTCACTCCGTTAGGAAGGTTCCTAAGAGAAACTGACAATTCGACTGCACCCTGAGTGTCTTTGGACTCCATTAGATCATTTTCTACCAAGAAAAGTGAATTTCTTACCGTGCAGCCATCCCCAGCAGCAACACAGCAGCTCGTCTGTGTAATCCAGAAGTCTCTCGTTTGCCAGTGAACCTTTCCCACAACACCTGCACCACCGTGGACTGGAGAAGGCTGCCACTGCCAAAGAACTCCTGCACCTGAAGAAGCCGCCAGAAAAGTGTGAGGATGGTGACAAATCATGTTTTATTATAAGATAAATAAAATCCAACATACAATGGACATTGAGCCGTTTCATTGCATGTCTATTCATCGTGTTTGAACCCTATATTTCTGCAAGGTTGCCGATAACGCGAAAGAATACTAGTTATACCACATGTAGAGTTAGATTCAAGGAGTTGCTGAATAGGAGTGTTGGTGATTTTGATTACACATCGCTCTGGAGATATTGAAAATGTCCAAAAGTCAACAATTGAAAAACTATAGATAGAATAATTTCCAAAATGTATAACATGTCTTTATTTAATCAAATATTCAGCTTTAAAACACATTTCTTGGCGTTTCAATAAAAGGTTTGCTCACCAACGGGAAAGAAAGCACTTTAACGGGACCGTCTGGCAATACCGTAAAACACATTTTTAGAACTTCATAGATCTTTTCACTACCTCTTTTAAATGGGGGGTGACTCACGATGAAAGACATTTAAAGCTGTATTCAAAAACGTCAACAAAAGCTTTTAAATAAAAAACATAATTTGTTAAAAGCCCAAGAAGAGGCCATACATCAGTGATCACCAACTGGCGGCCCGCGGGCCACATCCGGCCCGCCAGACATTCTCATCCGGCCCGCATGACGGGGGTGACTGTGGCGTTGGCGGAGTGGTTACTGCATTCGCCTCCCACCCATTTTTTTTTTTTTTTTTACAACGTCTCGTGAGTAAGGTGCAGTACCGGAGTCCAACAGAGAGGCAGCAGCTGCGGGTCAGTAGACTGCGTACTGCGAAACCTTCCCTGCCTTGAACAAGAATTGATCCTTCGTTGTGAAGAGTCTGCTTTGTGCGCTCCGCAGCACAGCAGTAGCCCCGCTGCGACAGAGTCCAACAGAGAGGCAGGAGCTGCGGGACAGTAGCCTAGAAGCAGGGTTGGGTTGTAACGGAATATATGTAACGGCGTTACGTAATCAGAATACAAAAATCAAGTAGGCTAACTGTATTCAGCTGGCGTTACATTTGAAAAACGAGTAATCTGATGACAGTTACTTTCGTAAACCTGAAGTGAATACATTTTGGAATACTTATTGGAATTATTGGTGGAAAAGTTTCCTCACAAAATGCACAGCGCTGCATGTCTGTGAGCGAGAGAGATGCAGAGTGTCTGTGAGGCCCCGCCCCCGCACGCAGATTAGAGAGAGATCTCTTTTAAAATATATTGAAAGTTAGAAACGGAGATGGTTCGATAAAATGTGCAAGATAACGTCTATGTAGAATTTCTTTATTGTCGAGATGATGACATTTCATAACGGGATCAAATCAAAGTGAATGGCCTGCTGCTGCTGAAGGCAGTTATTACATCGTTTCAGATAATAAATAATAATGATAATTCATTCTTTTTAGGGGCGCCTTTCAAAGCACCCAAGGACACCTTACAATTCATAACATATTCCAAGGAAAGGTTTTAAGACAGTACAAAGAATGCAGTCCGGGTAATGTTTTTTATGTGGGGTGCAGATGAGAGAGCTGTCCAGAATGACACCAAGATGTTGTGTTTGAGTTCTTGATAAGCCATTAAAACAGTAAAATAAGTGTCTCCTGTTCACCAAAACATACCCATCTGTTATGGAAAAAGAAAGTATTCCAAAAGTAATCTGAATACATTTTTAAGACACGTAACTGTATTCTGATTACTTTCAGAGCATGTATTCAGTAACTGATTACATTTACAAAGTAACCCTCCCAACCCTGCCTAGAAGTGATCCTTCGTTAGCGTGAAGAGTCTGCTAAGCTTTATGTGGTCCGCACCTGAGCGTGCTCCACTAGCACCCCCCCCCCCCCCCACTTCAAAATTCTGGGCTATATAAAAATCGCTGGCCCGCGATAGTGTCTATTGGATACATTTTGGCCCTTGGACAAATGTAGTTGGTGATCCCTGCCATACATACTAGAGCTGAACGATTAATCGATTTGAAATGATGCAATTATTTTTTCTTTGTTCTTCTTGTGTGTCAGTCATCCACACCAACCAGAAGTGCTGTGCTCCACATGTACCAGCCATTGTTAACCAATCAGAAGTAGCCCATGATAGAAGATGATAGACAGATTGATCCAATCACCTGCCAAGTGCTTTTGAAAGTGCCTGCCCTTTCCAAATGGCTTCCAATGGAGCTTTCCTAGATGGTTTCTGAGTCAGGTTAGTAATGCTCCATCACGTGTTTCTATTACAGGGTGAATCTTAAACTGAAGCTTGACTTTAAAGCAACCCAACGGAAGTTTCATGTAAGTTTAGTTCTTTCACTCGTAGCTCGGGCTGCTAGAGACGGGAGCACGTTGGTACGACCTTCCTAGCCGGAGATATGGCCGCATTTTACAATAAACCTCCGTTGGGTCGCTTAAAAACAAATATCGCAAATCGAAACGAAATATCTGTCAGAAAAATCGCAATTAGATTATTTCCCCAAATCGTGCAGCCCTAATACGCACACAGATAACTAGAGTTTATCGCTAGTACGATGTCTCTCATTGTTCGTTTCTAATAATTGAGCGTCCTAGAAAGAAATAACACATAAAGATAACAAAAGTTTAACTCACTATTTCCTTCAGGGCAAGAATAAGCTTTTGTGTTCCAACTAGTTGAGCAGTAGACAATAGGTCCACATTAAATCATGTTCTTCGGACAGTTGAACAGTAACATATTAGATTCAGGGCAATAATAAGCTTTTGTGTTAGAACTATTTGAGCAACTTCAACATAAAGACATTACTTTTGTGTCCTAAACTCTGCCCTCAGATTACCAAAGATGCAACTCACTGCTGACTGAAGGTCTGAGAGAGCTGGGTGACCTCCTTGCCTCCTACACACACACACACCACACACAGACAAACAACCACTCCCACTGTCAGCATCCTCCCTGTGAATACTCCTCTGACTTTAGAGGAATCATTTGGGTTGAGCTGGGTCACTGTAGGCAGGCCCTTACAGCAGAGCAGGAACGTTTCTCTGCACTGCCAAGATTACCTGCCGGTCGAGGCAAAGAGGAACCCAGCTCTCATTCAGTCAGCTCGTATTCGCCTTGGTCTCATCACTGGGCAACATGTCAACCGGAGAGGCAGAAATGTACCTTTGGTTGGATGCAACGGGAAATTTCTCTGAAGAATTACAGAGTTGGTGGGTTTCGGCTGCATAAATAAGGCAGTACGTTTTAAATAAGATTACTCATCAATTAGAGTTGATGCACTGTGGCAGTATAATCAAAACCTTGAGCAGTTTTTTCTCCTTTTAAAACAATAAAATCGCTGCTGAAGGTTAATCCAATGTGTCTGAAATGATTACTGATAATCCATCTTCATATTTATGTCAATAACGGAGATTTCATATTAGCTGCTACGAGACTGTATTACAGCTTCCGGTTCCGGGGCATTCTGGCTACTCATTCACCAACGGGTAATGTTTAGATGGATTTTTAGGAACTCCCCTCGATTCTATTGGCTCTGACGGTTAAAAAGAGGTGTCAATCAAAATCGCCCGATGGATTCCAGAGATATGGAAAATCCACCCAAATGACCCCAGAAGTGTTTTTTCCTTTTAAATCTCTAAAACAAAAAGGTCAAATGTCACTTATTTTGCATCAATCTTGATACAGGGTACTTATTATATGTATAGTTTGAATTCCTAAAGCATTTAGTCTACCCTCCCATCATTCAACGGTGGTTTTCACTATAAGTAATGGGTTGTTTTTGGACGGACACTATAATTTTTTTTTTTTTTTTTTTACTATGTTCAATCTGAATTTACTTTCAAATAAAAAAAATCTATATTGATTCCGACTTTTCTACTTCCAACTCACAGGTTTATCATTGCTTTGAGAAAAGAGATTATTAATTTACCCCTTTTAGAAGTGAAGATATGGTCATTTGTTCTGGGCATGTCCTTTTCGAGTCTGAAAAACAGGCTCGGGGCTCAACTGGTTAAGAGCCGCTTCATAGTTAATGCAAATTAAAACTTTGGCGGGTCTGAAATTGAGTGGATGCTGTAAGGTTCCTTTCGTGTGTGAACATATTACTTCAAGTTGTCGGTTTTTCTGAGAAGCAGAAGATGTTTTAGCACTCTACTATTGAAGAGAGCATGTATTGGAAAACATTTCTCTTTTGTCTCATGCCCGTTTACTTAATAGCACAAGCCAATTACATTACTCCAGAGTTTATCTCTAGTACAAAGATGTCTCGCATTGCTTCTTTTCAATAATTGAGGTTCCTAGAAAGAAATACCAGATATAAAAATAGCAAAAGCTGAACTCACTATTTCCTCCAGACACTGGATTGTTCCCAGAGAAGCATCGACCATCAGCTCAGAGAGGCTGTCGATCAGAGTGTGGGCTTTCACCCTGATGAAACAAGACAGTTACTTTAATAACGCAGCGCTAAACAAATCTATTTAAGTGTTTTAGGTTGCCTGCATTACAGTATTTGTCATTTTGAGCATGTACACAAAATGCACCATACTACATATTGAGGTTATATCCAGAGTTTCCCTTAGCCGGTATTAAATCATTACTGAGCTGCATGATACTGACGGGCTGTCAGGAGACGGAGAGAGGGCTCCGTTTATTATAAGTTACGGTATAATTTAGTTAATCTACTATAATTAGTTTGTTATTTATTGAGCTTTAAAACAAATTGATATGATTCGATATTAAACAAAGAGCTTTGACCGGCACTTTTCTCATTTTGTCCGGAAGATTCAAACTTTAACGGACATTTTTGACCAGCAAAAAAATATTCTAACGGAAACTCTGGTTATGTGTCGCATGTTCCGTTTTAGCCATGGTTCCTAACGTTAACCATTGCTGCTACCCTTAAGAGACAGTCATATTTATATTAAAATAAATGTACAATCGGCTGGAATCACATTATATTGTCAATGTTAGGGCGGTGCGAGGCAGCTTTACAGACCTGATGTTTTCTCCCTGAGGGTTCAGATACAGGCGCTTGTAGGCCTGAACGACAGCATCTTTAATGGCGGCGTCCGTGGACCAGACCAGAGGCAACATCTTCCTCACGCCACTCACCGAGTTGGCCACGCTGAACTCGCACACCGTCACACAAAACTGCACCGCCTCCAGGACCACTGAAACCAGAAACTACAGCTGTCAAATGGGATTCTTTACTGAAAAATCACGTTAAATCCTGTTCTTCGGACAGTTGAACAAGAGCATTTTAGTTTCAGGGCAAGAATAAGCTTTTGTGTTAGAACTATTTGAGCAACTTCAACATAAAGACATTACTTTTGTGTCCTAAACTCTGCCCTCAGATTACCAAAGATGCAACTCACTGCTGACTGAAGGTCTGAGAGAGCTGGGTGACCTCCTTGCCTCCTACACACACACCACACAGACAAACAACCACTCCCACTGTCAGCATCCTCCCTGTGAATACTCCTCTGACTTTAGAGGAATCATTTAGGTTGAGCTGGGTCACTGTAGGCAGGCCCTTACAGCAGAGCAGGAACGTTTCTCTGCACTGCCAAGATTACCTGCCGGTCGAGGCAAAGAGGAACCCAGCTCTCATTCAGTCAGCTCGTATTCGCCTTGGTCTCATCACTGGGCAACATGTCAATATATTTCGTCTCATGCCTGTTTGATGTGCGTTTACTTAATAGCACAAGCCAATAACAACTGTCAAATGTGATTCTTTACTGAAAAATGAAGTTTGCCCTTTGATGAATATTGCATTGTACCATAAGTGGTTTTCAAGTAGAGCATGGTGTTGATGACGGCTATCGCTCTCTCCACCAGTAGGGCGAAGGTTTCCGTGTCTTTCAGGTACTGCACCAACATCTGCTGCTTCTTCAGCTCCCCCTCCTCCCCCTCCTCCTTCTGAGGGGTTGGTGGTAAATTCTGGCTGAGCTCAGAGGCGTCCTCATCAGAGCCTGAGGAGAACATCAGAGAGAATATAAATGTGTAATTCAATTAACTCGGTTCTCTTGACTGCGAGGCGTTTAGTGTGTAAGGCTTCCACTGAAGTCATTTAAATTAACAAGTTAAGCCCTGAGCCTGTTTTTCAGGTTTCAGGCTCGAAAAGGACATGCCCAGAACAAACCACCATATCTTCACTTCTAAAAAGGGGTACATTAATAATATTTGTTCTCAAAGTAATGATAAACCTGTGAGTTGGATGCAGAGAAGTCAGAACCAACATAGAATTTATTTATTTTTAAGTAAATTCAGATTGAACATGGTAAAAAAAAAAATGTAAATGAGTGTCCGTCCAAAAAAAACATGACTTCTAGTGAAAACCACCCTCGAATGATGGGATAGTAGACTAAAAGCTCTACACCATATAATAAGTACCCTGTATCAAGATTGATGCAAAACAAGTGAAATTTGACCTTTTTAGAGAGATTTAGCAAAAAAAAACACTTTTGGGGTCATTTGACCTATCTCTGGCCCCCCTTGGTCGATTTTGATGATTGACACCTCTTTCTAACCGTTAGAGCCAATAGAATCGATGGGAGGTTCCTAAAATCCACCTAAACATTACCCATTGGTGAATTAGTGCTGCACAGCCAGAAGGCCCAAAACTGGAAGCAGCTAATATGAAATCTCCGTTATTGACATAAATATGAAGATGGATTATCAGTAATCATTTCAGACACATTGGATTAACCTTCAGCAGCGATTTTATCGTTTTGATGCCATTGAACACAACTTTTGATCAGAAAACAGCAAAAGGTAAGACATATTTTCCGTTTTGGCTCTGTAAAGCTACGTTCTGTGATGTCTGGGTTTGCTTCCCCTGCCACGAGTTCTGATCGCTCGGTGATGATACTTATACCCCTAGAATCTGTGGAATCTCTTGTTTGTGCAGATCCGATAAGTAATAAGGTATCTCTACTAGTGTTGCACGATGTACCGATACTTGAAAGGTACCGCGATACCCTGGCGTTAAAAATGTTACGATTCCTCCGTTTCATTAGTATCGGTACTTTAAGAATGACGGGGGAAAGTACTCCGGTGAGAAAGCGCCGTTTAATAAGAGCCGTGTTTGTTCAGCGCTCTGCTTCCACTCCCTGCGCTGCAGCCGTGCCTGCAGTCCCTCCCCTCTCAAGCACGCTCTAAGTCCCTCCCCTCTCAAGCACGCTCTAAGTCCCTCCCCTCTCAAGCACGCTCTAAGTGCCCTCCCCTCTCAAGCACGCTCTAAGTCCCTCCCCTCTCACGCACGCTCTAAGTCCCTCCCCTCTCAAGCACGCTCTAAGTCCCTCCCCTCTCAAGCACGCTCTAAGTCCCTCCCCTCTCATGCACGCTCTAAGTCCCTCCCCTCTCAAGCACGCTCTAAGTCCCTCCCCTCTCAAGCACGCTCTAAGTCCCTCCCCTCTCAAGCACGCTCTAAGTCCCTCCCCTCTCAAGCACGCTCTAAGTGCCTCCCCTCTCAAGCACGCTCTAAGTCCCTCCCCTCTCATGCACGCTCTAAGTGCCTCCCCTCTCAAGCACGCTCTAAGTCCCTCCCCTCTCATGCACGCTCTAAGTCCCTCCCCTCTCAAGCACGCTCTAAGTCCCTCCCCTCTCATGCACGCTCTAAGTCCCTCCCTCTAAAACACGCTCTAAGTCCCTCCCCTCTCAAGCACGCTCTAAGTCCCGCCCCTCTCAAGCACGCTCTAAGTCCCTCCCCTCTCAAGCACGCTCTAAGTCCCGCCCCTCTCAAGCACGCTCTAAGTCCCTCCCCTCTCAAGCACGCTCTAAGTCCCTCCCCTCTCATGCACGCTCTAAGTCCCTCCCCTCTCATGCACGCTCTAAGTCCCTCCCCTCTCAAGCACGCTCTAAGTCCCTCCCCTCTCAAGCACGCTCTAAGTCCCTCCCCTCTCAAGCACGCTCTAAGTCCCTCCCCTCTCATGCACGCTCTAAGTCCCTCCCCTCTCATGCACGCTCTAAGTCCCTCCCCTCTCAAGCACGCTCTAAGTCCCTCCCCTCTCAAGCACGCTCTAAGTCCCGCCCCTCTCAAGCACGCTCTAAGTCCCTCCCCTCTCAAGCACGCTCTAAGTCCCGCCCCTCTCAAGCACGCTCTAAGTCCCTCCCCTCTCAAGCACGCTCTAAGTCCCGCCCCTCTCAAGCACGCTCTAAGTCCCGCCCCTCTCAAGCACGCTCTAAGTCCCTCCCCTCTCAAGCACGCTCTAAGTCCCTCCCCTCTCAAGCACGCTCTAAGTCCCTCCCCTCTCAAGCACGCTCTAAGTCCCTCCCCTCTCAAGCACGCTCTAAGTGCCTCCCCTCTCAAGCACGCTCCAAGTCCCTCCCCTCTCTCGTGCACTCGGCCACGCGCTAGCTGCCAAAGCATGTGAGAAGACGAGAAGCATGGCAGCAAGTGGGAGTGCAACTGCCGCTGCGCCTCGGCTTGTTGACAAAGACGCCAGAAGCGAAAAACTAAAAAGTTGTTTATAGATGATGCTTAATTAATTTAATACAAATTCGTGTCATTTATTTTATTTATTGTTCTCATTGTTTAAAAGTTTGTGTTATGGTTCTGGTGTGAAATAAAGCACAATAATTACATTTAAGACCGTTTCCCTTTTTTTAAGAAAAGTACCGAAAAAGAATCGGAATCGCAATTCTTGACTTGGTATCGAAACCTAAATGTTGGTCTCGTGACAACACTAATCTCTACCGTGAGTTCTGTGCTAAGTGCGTTAGCATCTTTCCGCTCAGGGCTAATTCAGAGCCTTTGTTATTACCCTTGTGTTTGGTTTAGCTAAAAATGGTTAATATTGTCCGATCGCAAAATCTTGGGGTTAACTGTATTCTCTTTTGAAAGAAATATAAAAAGCTACATTTGAAAAAGACAAGAGCGAAAGATAATGTGAGATGAATTTTGTTCAATTAAGAGGAAAGGCAAAGAAATTAATCTTAAATGTTTTCAATCTTGCGAGCATTAAGAGCGAGCACTTTGATAACCAACTCTGGGTAGAAATGCATTAGCGGAGTGCAGCGTTACCTTTGAATATTAGAGCCAGCGTGTCCATTAGTGTCTCAGTGGTGAGAGTGGACAGAGAGGCGAACATCTCAGATTCAGGGAAGCAGCTGTGGGCTTTTATACAGAGACGCACAGCATTTCTGCAGAAAGGGAAGACATTTACACCAATGACTTTCAATGATCAAAAGAATTACTCTTTCTCAGCGGTGCCACTGAAAATGGTTTATTTGAACATGGAACAGGAAAATAAGGTCTGCATATGAAACATGTCGAGCCTATCTAAAACAAATCTAATAGCAGGCTTGCTAGCTTCTACACGCTAAAGCAACTCAAATCTCTCACCAGCAAAAACACCTCGTCAGTTAAATGCCATTTTACGTTTCATTACTATATTTATTATCATTATAGTATTACTATCTCGGGGATTAGATCAAATATAAATTATATTTGATGCAACTTTAGTTACATTTCCATAACCTTTCCAGGGCCTGGAATTAGCATTTTGAATTTCCATGACTTTTCCAGGTTTTTAATGACCGTAGGAACCCTGAATAAATAGCTTAAGGACAGGGGGAAAAATCCTTCAGGTAGCGCCATTTTAGTCAACTTTTATCAAGGCAACATTGTTTTTTTTAGCATCACCTGTATTTGTTGACACGGAGGTACTGAGCAACTTGGACTGCAGTTGCTCTGTCATCCTCTGCCTCCTTCTCATCCTCTGCCTCCTTCTCATCATCTACATCCTTCTCATCATCCTCATCCTCATCCTCCTCCTCCTCCTCCTCACTCGTGGGCTCCAGCTCAGTCCCGACAGTGACGAGCAGCTCGGGCTCCATGGCGGCCCACAGCTCAGAAGCTTTAATCACTGCCACTGCAGCGAGGGGGAGGAACATTCAAACGATGGTTAGAGATACCGGGACAACGTACAGAAAGAAATATTACACTCAATGCCATTTACTAGCTAATGGATATAGATCAGGGGTGACCCCTGATTGGGCACCCCTGATATAGATGAAAGCAGTGTAGGGAACGGTGCCTTGCTCAGGGACACCTTGGTAGCACTTGGTCTTGCTGGGACTTGAACTGGTGACCTTCCAGTTGCCAAGCCAAGTCCCTATCGACTTCGCCACCACCGCCCCAACATTAGACCTGGTTTGCTGAGTTCGTGAATTCTGCCCTCAGATTTTCCAAAAAGCAACTCACTGCTGACTGAAGGTCTGAGAGAGCTGGGTGACCTCCTTGCCTCCTACACACACACCACACACAGACAAACAACCACTCCCACTGTCAGCATCCTCCCTGTGAATACTCCTCTGACTTTAGAGGAATCATTTGGGTTGAGCTGGGTCACTGTAGGCAGGCCCTTACAGCAGAGCAGGAACGTTTCTCTGCACTGCCAAGATTACCTGCCGGTCGAGGCAAAGAGGAACCCAGCTCTCATTCAGTCAGCTCGTATTCGCCTTGGACTCATCACTGGGCAACATGTCAGCGAGCATTTGGGGAAATAAACGCATTTTAAAACCGGGTTCATCCTCACCTGGTGCTTTCCCCTCCAGCTTCTCTCTCAGCTCTCTGAGTTTAGTTGCCTCCTTCTCAAGCGGTTTCTTCAGATCGGCACTGCTCAGCTAAAGAAATGAGAACATACATGAAAGAGAAATCTGCTATTCTAGGTTTAATTCTGTTGCTTTTAGTTACCTTGCAGCTGTAGGGGTTGTGTGCGATGAAGGCGGCCAACAGCTGGATGGCGCTCTTCACCACATGTATGGATTTGTCCATCAAACGCCCCACAGCGAGCTCCATCACCTCACTGTACTTGAACAGGGGCAGCGCCTAAACACAGAGGGTGTATTACCACGGGTAGGCTTTAGTGCCATTATGCATTTACACACATTAGGGTAAACGGACGCTGCTCTCGTGGCAACCTGTAACATCCCGCCTTTTTATCTCAGTGGTTTATTTGTTGTCTCATCTGTATTTTAGCTGCAACAATGTACATGTTCCCTCTGTGGAACGAATAGAGTTATTATGATTCTGATAAGTGGATGAGAACTTACTTTGCTGTTGACGATGCGCGTGTAGACCTGCAACACTCGCGCCCTGACGTGGGAATGTGTGTCATGAAGATGTTCCTGCATTGTGTCGAAGAAGCGGTCGCGGTCAGCTTTACCAGCGTCGTCGAGCCCGTCGCCACACAGGACCCGAACCAGGATCTCCCCCAGAACCTCACACACGGCAACACGCATTGTGTGGCTCTGCAACACAAGTGTGAAGGAGACGATAGGTCGTTAATCATGTTCTTCTGACAGTTGAACCGAGCAAGAATAAACTTTTGTGTCCTATACTCTGCCCTCAGATTACCAAAGATGCAACTCACTGCTGACTGAAGGTCTGAGAGAGCTGGGTGACCTCCTTGCCTCCTACACACACACCACACACAGACAAACAACCACTCCCACTGTCAGCATCCTCCCTGTGAATACTCCTCTGACTTTAGAGGAATCATTTAGGTTGAGCTGGGTCACTGTAGGCAGGCCCTTACAGCAGAGCAGGAACGTTTCTCTGCACTGCCAAGATTACCTGCCGGTCGAGGCAAAGAGGAACCCAGCTCTCATTCAGTCAGCTCGTATTCGCCTTGGACTCATCACTGGGCAACATGTCAATATATTTCGCCTCATGCCTGTTTAATATGCGTTTACCTAATAGCACTAATCAATAACAACTAACTGATGGGTACAATTTAGTACCCTGGATACTAGTTTCCAATTCATAGTGGTGCATTTGTAATGTTGTGTTAGCAGGATGAACATTTCAAAGTATGCAGTACCTCTCCCTCCAGGTGTGTGATGAGCACACTGATGTTGGGCATCATTAACTCAGGAATAAGGGTGCCGAGTTCAGTAATGAAGGAAGCAAAAGCTTTGACCCCGGCGGAATCTCTGGCAAGCTCCTCACTGGACCTCTGACCAATCTCCCTGAAGGAATGGGACGGGGGAATTAAACACGCTACTTTGCAGCCACAGAAACACATTTGCATTAAAAAATGAGTACCGACCTAATAATTTCTCCTATGATCCCCCTGACTCCATATTCCGTGCTCCACACAAACACTGCCTGAGCAAACACGCTGGACAACTGCTCAAAGTGTTGCAGCAACTGGATCACCTTCACACTGGCACCTGAAAGCATTTAAGAGTAAACATGAAGATGTACACCGTATGCTGAACTGGTACGTTGATATGCGCCCTCTGTTTTTAATCTGGCAGACAGGTTCAGAATATGACAGAGACTAACCCAGGATGTGGTTGTACTTCTTGATTAGCACCCCCAGCAGGTGGATTATACAATCTCTGGTGGGTTTGCTCTTGACGTGGCTGATGGTTGGGTTCTCAAGGAGTTTGTAGCAGCAGCACGTCACACAGCTAAGAAGAACAAAGGATCCGATGTTAATTCATGCCGTTGTTTGATAACATCTGAACAACCCAACCTAAAAACAGAAGAAAATCTACACATAACGTTATGCATCCGTTAGGAAAAGATTGCAGTGCTATCCAGAGCTTGTTTGGAATAGTTTTCCACTGTTTTGTTGTATTTCGCTAGGTAATTAGAAGTTCTAGTATTAACTGAATATCATTCCAGCTGAAAAGTGAAGAAATGTTCACATGGAAACATTTATGAAGAAACAGTTCCAATATCACCTACGCTTAATAAGTGTGATGCCAAAATAATAGAAAGACAAAGATAATTTTCCTCAAATAAACAAGAATATGGGCTAAAATGTTAGCAATTATGGGCAAAGAGCCGCAGGACCAATGTGGAAATGACACCAACTAACTGATTCAAGTGGACCAAGTCTGATATTGTGCTTTTGCCCAGATCCGAAAAGTACCTGATGAACTCTTCGTCCACCAGGGAGAGGTTCCAGAGGGAGCGGATATCGAGCTGGAGGAGCTGCACGAGAGCCTGCAGCACTTTCTCCCTCTCAGACTCCCACTGCTGCAGCCCTTCAACCCCACCTTTGCCCTTTTTACCGCCCTGTGGAAGACAGAAAAAACACGTTTAACTTCCTAGACACTGAAATCAAATAGTCCTACACACAAACAGTTGGCTTACAACACCTGCCCTCAGTTTACCAAAGACTGTAATTCATATTCCAAACCGAGTATGGTCTCATGCCTGCTGATACATTCACACATGACACAAACACACATCCACACATTGTTTGACATCTCCTACCTGCCCGGTCCCATTGCTCTTGGGGGGGGCAGATGCAGTAGAAGGTGTCAGGTTAACTGTGGGTGGGGCCTTACAGCAGTGTGATACAACTCCATCACAACACCAAGACTACCCATCGATCAGCAGGCTGGAAACCCCAATCTCTTGGTTTGACTGCGTCATCAAACTTGCCATGATATCATCATGCGGGCGATTCAAACTGTTAAACACAGCAACAATTCACTGTCATTTAAAACATGTCAGGGTGTGTCCCTGATAACCATACCTTTCCAGGTGCCGTGATAATGCACTGTCGATAGGCCTCGCTTTCAAAGTTCTCGGAGAGTTTGCAGAGCAGGTAGACGCTCATTTTAACAGCGTTGAGTTTCTCTTTGCGCTCTGCAGCTGTGACGGAGGTGGAGAGGAGAAGTGCTGGCAAGGAAGTTGCAAGGCCACTAACCACTGAAAGAAATCAAGACATTGTTTGTGTTGAGTGTATGTTTCTGTGTATTGTACAATATGGAAGTATACAAATGAAAAAGGTCTTACCTTGTAATAGTATGTCCAGAGCGTCTTCTTTTACACCCAGCTCCACTGAGTTGCAGTGCCTTTCAAAAGAAAGACAGTAGATGTGTAGGCATTCGGCTCTTAAAAACAATTACTACAGCAGGCTATACAGATTCAAAAGGACTTACTGCAGTAAGCTGTATCCGGTGTCAAAGTGTTCCAATATACACAAAGGTCCTTGGCTTCTCAGGGCTGCCTTAAATTCTGTGTGGTAGAGACAAAAACCTTAGTCACGATCACCTTAAGTCAGCACAAATAAAAATGTCTCAGAGAACATATCCAGGACTTACTATGAAGATGGGATGGAAGATGTTTAGGGGACACCACATCCTGAACGACGTACTGGTTGATGCCTCCAGACCTCACCAGGTCACCCACACACACGGGCACAAAAAAGTCCCACGACATCCCTGCGTCAAGCAGACAAAAACAGTTTACTAAACAAGCTTACATAGTTGCGTTATTTGATTATTAACATCCAGTTTTAGTTCTTAACAGTAATCCATGTGCTCGGTGATTCCCAAGCCGCTGTACTTCTTCAACCTCAAGAAGTACTTAGATATTTAGATACGGTGTAGATTAGTATTGCCGTGTCTTTACTTGAAGTGACTGAAATACTTTAGCATAGGATCCGAGTACTTCTTCCACCTCCGCTTAAATTGAATACTTTCCTCGCCACGATATGTTAACGGTTACTTTCTATCAAACCTGTAGGAACGTAACAGTAGCTTCGATCACTAAGAAATGTGTTTTATTCAGTACGTAATGCTAACTGGTAAGCTAAGGAGCACACAACTCAACACTAACCTTCAAATTATACAAGACGTATGATGTATTTATGAAAAGTGAATACGATGTTTTCTAGTCCGTACTGGTGTGTTGTTGTGAATTAAGCTAGCCCCACTAACAGCTAGCGCTAGCAACGTTAGCAGGGTAGCTAACTTTAGCTGCTAAATGTTTTGCTTCATTAGGCGGCTGTACGTTATTTAACGAGAACCACTGAAGCTAACCTAACAACGCTGTTGAACTATCTTAGAAATATAACGCTCACCTCTAGCGGCTGTTTCCCTTTTATCCACGATGAAGCCCTCTGGAGACTGAAGGTGCAGATGCTCTGTCCGCGGCTCCTGGCTGTTTGAATCTGCAGCTTTTCAAACTTTCCTAGACCTCGCGCCCAGAGCCGTATATACTGCTCGCGCCAAAGCAATGAGGTCACACGTTAACGGTCGTTTTACCCAGCACTGCCACCTACTGGACAGATGTGAACACTGCAGCAGTCACACATTGTTTTTATTTTAAACGGGAAACTTTTTTAACAGAGGTTTAAAGACTCACAGGCTTTTTTTAAAGTATTTGTATTTAGTTGAATTCTTAACTCTCTTGCTCTTGCGAAAAACAGGAGGATATAATATTGCGGATATTTATGGGGGGACAGAGCCTTCTCCGTCGCTGCCCCCTCCCTCTGGAACTCACTCCCACAACCCATCAGAGACTGCACTGACCTCACCACCTTCAAAAAAACTCACCTCTTCAATCTGGCTTTTAATGTGTGATTGTTTTTGTATTATTTGACTTTAACTATATATTTATTTGTTGTTCCTTCCTTTTCTTTTCACTATACCTGTAAAGCGTCTTTGAGCACCTATAAAAGCGCTAACAAATCAAATCTATTATTATATTTAGTTAAAGTCAAGGCAAGGCAAGGCAAGGCAAGTTTATTTATATAGCACTTTCCAACACAAGGCAATTCAAAGTGCTTTACAAAAAATGAAAGAGATTAAGAAAATGGCATTTAAAATCAGTCATTAAAAAGAAAAGCTAATAAAATAAACATTAAAAGAAAAAATACATGGATAAAAGTTACAGTGCAATTAAACATTAAAAGAAAAAGTACATGGATAAAAGTTACAGTGCAGTCTAAGATATGAATAGTTCAATTAAAAGCAGCGACAAAAAGAAAAGTCTTCAGCCTGGATTTAAAAGTAGTAAGAGTTGCAGCGGACCTGCAGGTTTCTGGGAGTTTGTTCCAGATATTTGGAGCATAATAACTGAACGCTGCGTTACCATGTTTAGTTCTGACTCTGGGGACAGAAAGCTGACCAGTCCCTGAAGACCTGAGAGATCTGGATGGTTCATAATTTAGCAGGAGGTCAGAAATGTATTTTGGGCCTAAACCATTCAGTGCTTTATAAACCAGCAGCAGTATTTTGAAATCTATTCTTTGACACACAGGAAGCCAGTGTAAAGACTTCAGAACTGGAGTGATGTGATCCACTTTCTTAGTGTTAGTGAGGACTCGAGCAGCAGCGTTCTGAATTAGCTGCAGCTTCCTAATAGATTTTTTAGTGAGACCTGTGAAGACACCATTGCAGTAGTCGAGTCTACTGAAGATAAAAGCATGGACAAGTTTTTCCAAATCCTGCTGTGACATTAGTCTTTTAATCCTATATATATTCTTTAGGTGATAGTAGGCTGATTTAGTAACAGTTTTAATGTGACTGTTGAAACTCAGGTCAGAGTCCATGACTACACCTAGATTTCTGGCTTTATCTGTTGTTTTGAACATTGCACACTGAAGCTCAGCGCTAACTTTTATACGTTCTGCCTTGGCTCCAAAAACCATTACCTCAGTTTTATCTTTGTTTAATTGGAGAAAGTTCTGACACATCCAGTCATTGATTTGTTCAATGCACTTACTCAGTGTTTGAATTGGAGCATAGTCTCCTGGTGAAATTGTTACGTAAATTTGTGTGTCATCTGCATAGCTATGGTAACTTATTTTGTTTGTTCTTCATTATCTGAGCCAGTGGTAGCATGTAGATGTTAAAGAGAAGAGGCCCCAAGATGGAGCCTTGAGGAACCCCACATGTCATATTTGTCAACTCAGATGTGTATTTACCTATAGAAACAAAGTTGTTTCTGTCCTTAAGTAGGATTCAAACCAATTCAGAACTGTTTCCGAAAGTCCCACCCAGTTCTCCAGTCGGTCTAGTAATATGCTGTGGTCAACAGTGTCAAACGCAGCACTGAGATCTAATAATACTAACACTGAAGTTCTGCCACTGTCTGTGTTTAAGTGGATGTCATTAAAGACCTTTACAAGAGCAGTCTCAGTGCTGTGGTTTGGACGAAAGCCTGACTGGAACACATCAAAACAGTTATTTAAATGCAAGAAATTACTCAACTGTTGAAAAACAACTTTTTCAATGATTTTACCTAGAAATGGGAGGTTTGATATGGGCCTGTAATTGTTCATTACTGAAGCATCTAGATTATTCTTTTTTAAGAGCGGTTTAATGA
The DNA here is from genome assembly GCF_902827175.1 of Gymnodraco acuticeps. Lineage (NCBI taxonomy): Eukaryota > Metazoa > Chordata > Actinopteri > Perciformes > Bathydraconidae > Gymnodraco > Gymnodraco acuticeps. The sequence continues at coordinate 277,320 of NW_022990233.1, read as the reverse complement.
CTGCAGTTTTCAGGGCCTGTGGAAAAATACCTGAGTGAAGAGATTTGTTTACTATATGAAGTAGATCTGAGGCCATGCAACAAAAAACATCTTTGAAAAATCCTGTTGGAATAATATCAAGGCAGCAAGAGGAGGATTTCAGAAGTTGAATAATGTCCTCTAGGTTTTTATCATTAATCTGATGGAATTGTGTCATGATGTCTGAATTGATGTTAAGTGGAGATAGGGACAACACATTTGCTGTTCCTGATGCAGAGGCACTGACTGCTTGTCTGATTTTCTGAATTTTGTCAGTGAAGAAGGAGGCAAAATCATTGCACGCCCTGGTGGATAGAAATTCAGAGGCTACTGACACTGGGGGGTTAGTTAGTCTGTCGACGGTAGCAAACAAGGCACGTGCGTTGTTTTTGTTTTTGGTAATGATGTCAGAGAAGAACGATTGTCGTGCGTTTTTCAATTCCAAATTATAAAGGCCAAGTCTCTCTTTATAGATTTCAAAGTGAACCTGGAGATTTGTTTTTCGCCACCTGCGTTCACTTCAATTACTGTTTTCTCTTCTCATATGAGATCACAAATTATGTCTGTATTATTTGAATGTGTCTCTTATCAGTTGTATCCTTTATTTCCTCATTTCCATTCATGTATTTTGTGAAATTCAAAAGTTAGGTTTATTGTGTACTTACTTGTGCTTGACCGTAAATGTATTTTTTTGGTATTTACAAAAAAATAATGAATTACAAATGTTGATATAATATATGTTATACTCTTTTATATATATCGTTCTATTCATAATTTAAACATTGCACACTGAAGCTCAGCGCTAACTTTTATACGTTCTGCCTTGGCTCCAAAAACCATTACCTCAGTTTTATCTTTGTTTAATTGGAGAAAGTTCTGACACATCCAGTCATTGATTTGTTCAATGCACTTACTCAGTGTTTGAATTGGAGCATAGTCTCCTGGTGAAATTGTTACGTAAATTTGTGTGTCATCTGCATAGCTATGGTAACTTATTTTGTTGTTTTTCATTATCTGAGCCAGTGGTAGCATGTAGATGTTAAAGAGAAGAGGCCCCAAGATGGAGCCTTGAGGAACCCCACATGTCATATTTGTCAACTCAGATGTGTATTTACCTATAGAAACAAAGTTGTTTCTGTCCTTTAAGTAGGATTCAAACCAATTCAGAACTGTTTCCGAAAGTCCCACCCAGTTCTCCAGTCGGTCTAGTAATATGCTGTGGTCAACAGTGTCAAACGCAGCACTGAGATCTAATAATACTAACACTGAAGTTCTGCCACTGTCTGTGTTTAAGTGGATGTCATTAAAGACCTTTACAAGAGCAGTCTCAGTGCTGTGGTTTGGATGAAAGCCTGACTGGAACACATTGAAACAGTTATTTAAATGCAAGAAATTACTCAACTGTTGAAAAACTACTTTTTCAATGATTTTACCTAGAAATGGGAGGCTTGATATGGGCCTGTAATTGTTCATTACTGAAGCATCTAGATTATTCTTTTTTAAGAGCGGTTTAATGACTGCAGTTTTCAGGGCCTGTGGAAAAATACCTGAGTGAAGAGATTTGTTTACTATATGAAGTAGATCTGAGGCCATGCAACAAAAAACATCTTTGAAAAATCCTGTTGGAATAATATCAAGGCAGCAAGAGGAGGATTTCAGAAGTTGAATAATGTCCTCTAGGTTTTTATCATTAATCTGATGGAATTGTGTCATGATGTCTGAATTGATGTTAAGTGGAGATAGGGACAACACATTTGCTGTTCCTGATGCAGAGGCACTGACTGCTTGTCTGATTTTCTGAATTTTGTCAGTGAAGAAGGAGGCAAAATCATTGCACGCCCTGGTGGATAGAAATTCAGAGGCTACTGACACTGGGGGGTTAGTTAGTCTGTCGACGGTAGCAAACAAGGCACGTGCGTTGTTTTTGTTTTTGGTAATGATGTCAGAGAAGAACGATTGTCGTGCGTTTTTCAATTCCAAATTATAAAGGCCAAGTCTCTCTTTATAGATTTCAAAGTGAACCTGGAGATTTGTTTTTCGCCACCTGCGTTCACTTCAATTACTGTTTTCTCTTCTCATATGAGATCACAAATTATGTCTGTATTATTTGAATGTGTCTCTTATCAGTTGTATCCTTTATTTCCTCATTTCCATTCATGTATTTTGTGAAATTCAAAAGTTAGGTTTATTGTGTACTTACTTGTGCTTGACCGTAAATGTATTTTTTTGGTATTTACAAAAAAATAATGAATTACAAATGTTGATATAATATATGTTATACTCTTTTATATATATCGTTCTATTCATAATTTAAGTCATTCGCTCCTGTCCTACTAGTACTGTAGTTTTGTTATATGAAAACACAATATGAAAAAACAGAACACCACATTTAAAATTCATACTTGTAGGACCGACTATCTGTTGAAAACACACACAGGACACAAAGGACCACAAAGGCACGTTTTTTGAGGTAGTAGCTGTATTCAAATGATTGACAACAATCACCCCCTCTCCACTGTACCAATGTTTCAGCTACAGAAATGACAATAGTTTTTTCACAAAATGTCTTACTTTCTATACAGCACTCAGTCAAATGTTAAAATGAAATAGTTGAAGTCACTACCCACTGATTACTAATACTCTCAGGGTGCAGCGTTCGTCTTCATGTTCTTTTGCCCTCTTGTTTTACTTAAAACATAAAACTAGTGTTCCAATGCTAAGCACAAAGAACTAACTATACAACAAAGCAAAATAAAGTATCCATGGTCTAACTGTTTTCAGAGATAATACTTACATTTTGTAATCATACATGTGACTATAATATAAAGTGTTTTTGACAACTTGTAAATGTTAAACCATTAGGGGCAGTCGTAGTGTTTATAATTCAATCAAGTCAAACAAAATGTAAAAAAAGGAATAAAATAAGAGCACCAAAGGTAATAAAAAAATCAAAAAAATATGGTTAACCGTTTAAAAAAACAAAACAATATTTAAATACATTTGTAACCACTTGGCTCCTTCACACGCACTGCATCAGACCAAGGCAAATTACGTAAACGAAAAAAAAATCACCAAACGTTAAGGAATATGAGAAACAAAAACTCTACTGTAGTAACTAATGAAGAAATATTCTTCTCATCTTCCATGATCAGTTTTGTTCCAGTTCTTATTTTCTCTTTCTGTCTTGAGAGCATCGTGGACAATACCTGCACAGAGGAGATAAAACACATGTAGGTGACTTGAATAATTGATTACCAATTCACACTCCCATTGTTCACATTGGAACTGGGGACAGTCCACAGAGTTTCTTACCATTTGCCTCTGGGTTTGGTTGTCAGGCCCACGCATGCAAAATGGAACCACTCAATGGAGCACTAGAGAGAAGACAAAAAGAAAAAGTGCTGTTAAGTTTTCATGCAAATGGGGCGCTTAGTCCAGAGACAACGAGGCATGCATTGTTTTTATACGGGAATTGACCCAAAAAGGAAATTTAGCACAAATGTATTCAGAAATTCTAACTTTAATTTTTTCTGTAACAAGTCATTATTTTGCCAATGGATATTTCTATTATGAATGTTTAAAATAGTCTATAGAGAGGCGAAGTCCCTCCCTTTCCGGGGACCTCCCTTATTTCTGAAAAAGTATGTATTGAAGTCACACGATTGAAGTTAATGGAGAGAGAAAGATTATCTTTCGATCCCGTTTGAATTGTGCCACGAATTACACATATGATGTTTGTCAATTTAAAAGATCATTTTAAGTCAAAAAAATGTGTGGTAAAACTGTGAAGTAACACTTTTTGGTGTGAAACACAAAAGATGGCCGTCACCAAGATGGCCGTCACGTTGGAACTTTTCACTTCTTTCTTTCAGAATGAGGCGGAAAGTATTAAAAGAGGAGAAAATCACTCCAAGTCTGGGCACGTTGAGAGCTGTGCATACACACAAGGGGAGTTAGTCGGTTCCGTGAGAGCCAACATGCGGGACCGGGATTCTGGGATTTGTAGTCTTTCTAGTTGCGTATTTTTCATAGTCTTATATTTCAACAGTTTTACGACAAACTGTGACTTTTTTGACATGGAAATTATTTTTAAATTGACAAACATCATATGTGTAATTCATGGCACAATTCAAACGGGATCGAAAGATAACCTTTCTCTCTCCATTGACTTCAATACATAATTTTTCAGAAATAAGGTCCCATGGGTCGGAAGTAGATGGGCAGGCCTCTCTATGCAACAATGTTGTACTTCACTTTTCTGTCCTCTTTAATTTAATTTATCCCAGTTTCTTATCATTGTTCCTTTTCTTCTTTTGTACATTTTCAGTTCTTAATGTCACTAGCAAAAGTCTCCACTATCAGAGGACCAATTATACACACATATTTTTTTCCCCCTTGACTTTTGCTGTAAGTGCAAAGCATTATTTATCGAGTAAAGAGCAATGCAAGCGACTTTCTGTAACCTTTTTCCCGCCTAATTCAATATTCTCAAACAACATTCTTCCAAGTATTAACCCTGAATAATGGCGATATATATAAAATCAGTTGGTAAATGAACATCCAAAGGGTACTTCATGGCCCTGGACTGACGGGGCTGAGAAACCAAACTCACATCAGTGTTGTCGCAGCCGATCATCTCGCCGTAGGAGACCTGATGACACAGACAGTAGGTGGGCTCGTTGGGGTCCACCGGCATGTCCAGCACATCAGAAGGGTGCACGTTCCCAAAGTTAGTGGCAGGGCTGTTGAATTCTCCTCTGATGATTGAGAGATAATAATTGAAAGTGAGAATGATAATTTAACGAACTAAAAATGTGTTACTTTGAATCTGAGAAGTCAAGACAGCAGGAATGAAGCTACACAACGTACGGCTGAAGGAGTTTGACTTTCTTCTGTGCACTCTTGGGGCTGCCATCTTCATCCGAGCTCTTCACTTTAGATCTGGTCTTAGCCGTCTTCTTTTCCTTCAGTCTGGTTTCAACTGGAATCACACAAGCACTTTATTATATATTGCATCGTTGGAGGAGCTCGGGTCATGAGATTTTCATTGCCATTTCTACACTGTAACCGTTGAAACTTGAATGATATCATAAAGCTTGGATTTGGACTCGCAGAGCAAGTAGATATTAAGCAATGGAAACACACTTTTCTTGCCCTTGCTCGAGGTGGAATCATAGTCCGTGCTCTCTATCTGCTTTTCCTTCAAGTCAGCTTCAAACCGAGCCAAGTCTGTGTCCAGACGTCTGATGTGTTTGTCGACCTGCAGAAAATACAACAGATTTATTATGATTATGGCACGGTTGGACGACATTGTTTTCCCACTTATATTACCTAGAGATGTATACAAGAACATTACAGATACTAACCATTTCATAGGTCTGCATGGCCAGTTGCACCTTATCATCTCCAAACTCTTTGCATTTACTGTAAGACTGCTGAATCTGCCTCAGTATGGACAGCTTCTGTTCAGAGGACAGCGTCCGGGCGTTGGCTGTGTATTCTTTAGCCAGAGAGTCTATCTGTCCCTTTAGATCTGAGAGAGAGACAAGTAGAGCCGAGTTAAGTTAAACTTCTTATACAACTCTTAACTGTTTGGTCAATGTTACTCAAACAAATACATAAAAGGAAATTAACCTACTTCTCGAATATACAGAAATAATTGCACAACTTAATTTTAGACATCTACTTGTTTAGCATGAATTAACAACTCATGTTGAGGGATACAGGAACTCCTAGAATATAAAAAAATATAATTCACAAACTATTACACTGAATTGACAAACATCAATTATTCTGGCCCCACGCACGAACACGGGCATACTCTTGATTTTGTCCTGTCTTATGGTCTATCAATATGTAATGTTGAGATATGCGACCCAATCTTCTCCGATCACATGCCTGTTCTATTTGACGTCACTATCCCTTGTGTTGTTGGTAAACAGTGTCCACAGTCTGCTCATTTTCGTCGCATGCTTAAACCCTCCACCGCTGTTCAGTTTTCTGCTGCCTTCAAAAATGTTGTGGATGACAGAGCATATCCTATTACTGGTGATACAGAGGAGTTACTTTCTTTCTTTAACTCCTCTTGTCAAGACATCCTTGATACTATTGCTCCACTAAAAGCTGTTCGCCCTAAAGTTAAGTCTGAACCATGGTTACATGAGTCCACACGTACTGCCAGACAGGAGTGCAGAAGGGCTGAACGCAAATGGAAAAAAGACAGGCTGCATGTGTCTTATGATATTTTAAAGGGCTCCTGGCGTAGCTATCAGAAAGTTGTTAAAGCGGAAAAAACGCAGTATTTTTCAGATGTTATAACTGTCATAAACCCCGTGTTCTTTTTAGCACTATAAACTGTATACTAAATGTCCCACAATCCATCAACTTAGTAACCTTTACTGAAACCTGTGAGGCGTTTCTTCAGTTTTTTATTGACAAGGTCGCCGCCATCAGAGCAAACATCTCACTTCCTTCCCATGATCCATCTGTCATGGACACTTGCTCAGCTGCTATGGATCAGTTTGAGCTTGTGTCACTTCCTGCTCTAATAGAAATTGTTGCTCAATTGAAACCCTCAGGTTCTCCAAGCGATGTTGTCCCTGCGCGATTTTTCAAAGAAATCTGGGACATTGTTGGACTTAACGTTCTTCATATAATTAACAGCAGCCTGACTACAGGAAAAGTACCAAAGTGCCTAAAACATGCTGTGGTCCAGCCTTTGATTAAAAAACCAAACCTGGACACCTCTGTTTTTGACCATTTTCGACCTATCTCTAAACTTCCCACAGGGCTCAGTATTAGGCCCCCTGCTATTCTCCCTCTATTTGCTCCCTCTTGGGTCCATTTTTAGAAAGCACGGCATCGCATTCCACTGCTATGCTGACGATAGCCAGATTTATGTCCCTCTGACAAAGAACGAGGGTTACTTAATTAGCCCACTGCTAAAGTGCCTCGATGACATAAAGGCCTGGATGGCGTGCAATTTCCTTAAACTCAATGAAGGAAAAACAGAAGTAATGGTTTTTGGTAGCACCACTGACACCACTTCTGTAGACCTGGGTTCCTTGCATCAGTACACCAAGCCCACCGTTACGAACCTTGGTATTAAAATGGACCGTGAACTCAAACTTGAGAGTCAGATTAAGTCGGTGGTAAAAACGAGCTTTTATCACCTGAGGCAGCTAGCCAGAGTAAAACCTTTTCTCTCCAGACAGCAGTTTGAGACAGTAATCCATGCCTTTGTCACCACCCGGCTGGACTACTGTAACTCTCTCTACATGGGGGTCAGTGGGTCCTCCCTCGCAGCAAGGCTCTTAACTGGCACACGGAAGTCTGACCACATTTCCCCTGTTTTAGCTTCTCTCCACTGGCTGCCAATTTATTTTAGGATCCATTTTTAAATTATTTTATTTACTTTGAAATCCCTAAATGGCATGACCCCACCATACCTTGCTGAGCTGCTACAGCATTACACGCCGAACCGCCCTCTCAGGTCCGCAGACCAACTGCTCCTGAATGTGCCTAAAACCAGGTCAAAGCTCAGAGGGGACCGTTGCTTCTCTGTAGCGGCTCCCAAACTGTGGAACGCTCTGCCCCTGGAGATCAGACAGGCCTCCACACTGCCTGCTTTTAAATCACTTCTTAAAACCCACCTCTTCTCCTTTGCGTTTTAACATTTGGCGTTTCAACATCTTTCAGAGTGTTGCTTTTTTGCATTTAAATAGTTTTTTGTTTTTACTTGTACTTGTTTTATGGTGTGTGTGAGCTGAGCTGTGTTACTTTTTTGTATGCTTTGTTTTATCTATTTGCCTGTACAGCACTTTGGTCTGGAGGTTTAAAGTGCTTTATAAATAAAGTTGTATTGTATTTATGCCCAACATTTTAGAAAAAGTGGTCCTGAAGCAGTTGCAGTCCTTCTTAAATGTGCATGGCATTCTTGAGGTATTCCAGTCTGGGTTTAAACCCCTCCACAGCACTGAATCTGCTCTTTTCAAAGTTTTTAATGACCTGTTTTTAGCTACTGACTCTGGGAACAGTGCTGTTCTTATACTTTTAGACCTGACAGCTGCCTTTGACACTGGAGATCACAGTATTCTCATTTCTCGCCTGCAGCATTTTGTGGGAATCAGTCATCAGTGGTACTGCTCTAGACGTTTAAGTCGTATCTGTCTGAAAGAAGTTTTAATGTAAATCTTAATGAATGTACTTCCTCCTCTGCTCCTCTCCCATACGGGGTACCCCAAGGCTCCATTCTTGGCCCATTTTATTTTCCCTGTACCTGTACCTGCTCCCCCTGGGCGCTATCATTAAGAAATATGGTGTCTCATTTCATTTTTATGCAGATGACTCGCAAATCTACATGCCCCTGAAAATAAATGACCCAAACCCTCAGCAACGCCTGTCTGACTGTCTGCAGGACATCAGAGCCTGGATGGCCTTGAACTTTTTAAAATTCAATGAAAAAAAGACAGAGGTCATAATATTTGGACCCAGTGGAGGCCCCAACGCCCCGCCTGGGCTGGATTCTCTTGTCCCATATGTGAAACCCATTGTCACAAACCTGGGAGTACGGATTGATCGTGATTTTAAACTGGACAAACAGATTAACTCTGTGGTCAAATCCAGCTTCTTTCAGCTAAGACTTTTAGCAAAGGTCAAGCCTTTCCTTTCTTTTAATGACTTTGAGAAAGTAATACATTGTTTTATATCCACTAAACTGGATTACTGCAATGCTCTTTATATTGGAGTGACCAAGGCTTCCCTGTCACGCCTACAGCTGGTCCAGAATGCTGCTGCACGCCTCCTTACAAGGACAGGCAGGCGTGAACATATTACGCCTGTACTCGCCTCTTTACATTGGCTACCAGTCCATTTTAGAACACAATTTAAAATGTTACTGTTTGCATACAAGGCCCTGAACGCTTTAGCCCCACCGTACCTGGCAGATCTTTTAAAACCATACACACCCACACGGTCACTGAGGTCGGGTGACAGACTCCTTCTGGTCGTCCCTAAGTCGAGGCTAAAGCAGCGAGGAGACGGAGCCTTTGCTGTTGCAGCTCCAAAGTTATGGAACTAATTGCCCCTCCAGGTTAGACTTGCTCCAACTCTGCCTGTTTTTAAATCTCGCTTAAAAACCCACTTATTTTCACTGGCTTTTACAGACCAGGTGACACTGTGCTGTTAAATGTGGTTTTTATTTATTTATTTTTTACCTTACTAGTGTTTTGTATTGTTTTTACGTCATATAGGAGAGTTTTTCGGTCTGTGGCTTCTGGTCTGGTTTCATCGTCTCGTGTATTACATTTGTTTCATGTCCTGTCTGTTTTTATGTATTTATGCTGTGTTTTTATACAGTTGTTGATGTACGGCACTTTGTTCAACTCTGTTGTTTTTAAATGTGCTATATAAATAAAATGGATTGGATTGGAATTATTAGAATATAGCACATTTGCTGTGTTGCAGTGGCACTACATACAATTACCATTAACATAAATATGGGAATAAAGAGTAATTAACTAAGGTAAAGCTTAAATGAAAACAGCTGTGCATAGCTCTTTATAAATATATTTATAACCACAATACTAGTATTCTACTGTGGGTCAATGGCTTCAACAATGTTTGGCCTATGACTCCCTTAGGGTCCAAATATTGAGTATTTCCCACAAAAAGGCAAACATTAGTAGACGAAGTAATTGATTCTCTACTTTCTTAACCTCGTTTTCATCTTGTGACCCCTCATAGATCTTAGGGATCCCTTGCATAGATGCAAATATGAGGTTGTTTGAAGACGAGATATAAAAGTGGGCTTTTATAGGTACAGAGAACAAGCTTTTTCACACAATTGCAGGGTTAGGATCCACAAATAATACAGTTAATTTCTCTCACCCTCTGTGCGTTGGTCTAGATCTCTCATCAAATTGAAGTTTCTCTGCAGCTCAAAGGGCAAGTTTTCTATGCCTGTTGTGAAGGGAGACAACAGTCAGTATAATCCCGCCTTCAGCCAGATAACAATAATGCATTTTTAATTATAGAGCGCTTTCAAGAAAGTCAAAGGCACTTCACAGTGTAAAAAAAATACCTAAAAATATAATCAAAACAACACACTTAAAATATATGAAACTCAACATTATAACAGATTAAAAGCGGTTCTGAAAAGGAAACGTTAATGCAGAACGGCTGGCTTAATCACAGGATGCTCGGGGTTAAACAACCCATAATTAAAACACATTTAAAATATACAAAACACTACATTGATTACGGATTAATATCGGTTCTGAAAAGGAAACGTTGACTTGTAGAAGCTAGCTTAATCACGTGATGCATTGGGCTAACATATTAGCGCTTAAAATCAGCATTCACAATTTATGCAAATAACAACAAGACAAAGAAATACAATTGTCTTTTACTTGTTTAATTAATCTAAACTAGGTCAGTCAAAAGAACACAATGTAATCTCATATAGCATCATTTATCTGCAACTGGGAGATTCGCTATTCCAGGAAATAGTCAGAGCCCAAACCCGCTGACCGTTGAGGAAACGGTTACATGTTTCCGTTCCCCACACGGGTTGTTTCGAGGCTTCATTGCTCAGCGAAATACAAAGTATGAAATTAGATAAGTGGGATGAATTTTTTTAATGTGTTAAACGGTTAAAAAAACAGCTTACTGTCCAAATAATGCTCCAAATACATCCCCGCCGCCATCTTAGAAAATGTAAACAACACAGCTTCCGGTCCGGAATGGAGGTATCTGATTGGTTGATTCCACACTCACAAGAGTAGTGTAGTGTTCCAGCACACATTCACATCCCAAGTGGTCATTTAATTTTAATGTATCTTATATATAACCACATTTCTTTAACACAAGCTGGTATATTGCAAGTTTAAGTTTAGGAATATGTCTGCAATTTAATTATGACCACTTAGGACCTAATATTCAACATGCTACAATAAGACTTTTAAACACTTGAATTGTATAGATTTAGTTATTTTTCAATATCTGAAATTAGAAAAAAAAAATTTTTTTTTAATTATGCTCAGTCAGAACTCAAATTCAAGATATATTGTCAGTCATAAATTCAATGAGAGAAAGACATTAATTTATTTGGTAGAGATATGAAACTACACTAATGATACAACATAAATTAGTTAGTAGTAAGTAAGGTAAATGGCTTATGTAACCAAAGAAAAAGGAGTGAAATCTACAATTTGAAGGGTTTATTTATAGCTGGCTTGAAAAAGTTGGCGTAAACAATTAAAAGGAAGACAAATCAAACAAGTGATGAGAAAGATATCTTAAAAGATTTATTATGTTTCACAGATTTATGGAAGTAATCCCACCCTGCAATTAAATCAACAGACAAACATAATGAATATTCTTAAACACAATAAAATGGGAGGACCCAATTTACGCCAACTAGTCTAATCCATTTGTACACAGGTATTACAAATAATATCAGACTGACACATACAGTATCGACACACTGTAATAAAATACCGTTTATCTGAAGAAATCTGGGTCCGTTAAGTAGCTCTAGAAAGCTCCTACATAATCTAGTTCAATTCATCCCGCTGTACACAGCATCACTCTATTTCATTTTTCAACAGGCTCTGTAGCTTTCTGAATTTATTCTTTCCCATCCTTTTCTTCTCCTTCATGGGTGATTTCTTCTGTTTGTCAGCCGTTGATGCTTTAGATTCATCAGCTGTTTTCGCTGCAGGTTTCTTGGCCATGGCCCCTTTCACAGTCTCTCCATCCATCTTGGCTTTCTTTGCCTTTGTTGGTCCCGCAGGTGAGTCCTTTTTGCCTTTTGGCTTCACGATTGCCTGCCTTGCCTTGGCTGCTGTCCCGTTGGTTTGGGGTTTTCCCTTCAAGCCGCCTGCCTTTCCGGGGACGATCGTCTTTTTCTTGGCCGCTGTCCCGTTGGTTTGGGGTTTTCCCTTCAAGCCGACTGCCTTTCCGGGGACGATCTTCTTTTTCTTGTCACTTTTGGCGGGTTTCTTTTCAGGAGATTCTGTAACCACTGTCGCCTCAGGAGCCTCTCCATTTTCCTCTTCTTCTACAAAACAACACAGGATGAGTATATGTTAAACAGGTTAACTAACATGGTTAAAGTTGGCATGTGATAGTTGGATAGAGCGTTACCTTTTACAACTGGTGTAGTTGGAACTACATTGGAGAATTTCTTAAACTTTGCCACAAAAAACCCATCCATGTTGTGGGTATGAGGGTAAAATCGACGAGACAGTTTCAGAGTTGGATGGAATCTACGTTCCTTAAACCTGAACAAATAAAGTAAGGGTTAGAGATTCTGAGAGTATTTGCCTTCAATAACTCAACTCATTGGTTATCTCATTTACCTGGTGAAGCCTTCCTTGCCAAAGTCAAGTCCGCAGGGAACTAATTTGACGTTCCTTTTCTTTAAAGCGTAGTCCACCACCCATTCATTCTCCTCCACCTGGGAGAAGACATTTTGATCAGTATCCAAATGATTCTGCTAACAACTCACACAAAATGTATAAACCTAAGAATGTATAAAAGTAAAAGGTGATACAACTACACATGTTTATTTAAGGAAAAATGCATCTAGATGGAGAAATCTCCTCTGATCTCATACATAAATATAGGGAAGCTAACAAAGGGAATGTGTGGAAGTTTAAAAAAGATCTTTCACCATTGCAACCCCTTAAAGCAGAACACATACCATAATGGAGCAAGTGCAGTAGACTACATATCCTCCCGTAGAGGACTCAGCGTTGACGGAGTCGATGGCGGACAGAAGCAGTTCCTTCTGTAGGTGAGCAGAGCGCTGGATGTCACCTTCATCCTGTCAGGGAATAACAGGGTGGGAACAAGTATTAAACACTATTTAAAACCTACAGTAAGGATCTGTATGACCGTATGTGTGAACAGGGAATAACAGGGTGGGAACAAGTATTAAACACTATTTAAAACCTACAGTAAGAATCTGTATGACCGTATGTGTGAACAGTGAATGTTGTTTTACCTTGCTGGTCTTCACAGCCGGATCTTTAGCGATGACTCCAGTGCCTGAGCACGGAGCATCGAGCAGCACTCGGTCAAATCCACCCATCACCTGCAGGAAACAAATTAAATCAGTGAGTCAGAATACTGCCGATAACTGTAGTATCAAGGCCTCTACACATGGGGGGCATGACGAATAAACATGACAATGTAGTTCGAACACTTGTTCAATAAATCAAATGTAATCGCACTGAATACTCTAAACTATTTTAATGAGTTTTTTTATAACAAAACGCTCTGGCTGAGTTTGAGTTCTCTCTGGTAAACATGTATGCAGCGTATATGTCCAGGGGTTTTATATAATCCTCTAAACATGATTGGCTGATGACTTTATTCACAAATCGAAAGCTAAGAAAAACCTACCTTGGTCTGAAAAAAATTACAGTTTCTTTTTACAAGTTAATATTTGATTTCTGGGAGAAAGCACTCGTCAGAAAAAAACATTCATACATTTGTTGACATAGGACCGAATCGGACAGAGACAAAACATCCACTGTCTGTACAAATCTGAAACGTTAACTCTGTATTAACGTTACCTTTGGGAACTGCCTCCCATCGTAGTTGCAGACCACCGTGTTGGTGACGCCCAGACGGTGGATGTTCCCCACCACACTCTTCAGTCTGTCAGCGTTGGCGTCATTCGCCACGATCGTCCCCGTGTTTCTCATCAGCTGAGCTGAGGGGCGAACATTCACATATATCGTTAAAAACTGTCATTTGCCTTCATTTGCATTGCTCTACATTACAGCTGAGTCCACTAGTGTGACATTCAACAGTTGTTTCAGCATTTACTTTTAGCAAGTGCACCATCATTGATATCAGCTCAAATATAATCATTGTTTTGCTTTTCTTCTTCATACATGATTGTAAACTAAATATTCTTGGATTTAGGACTGCTGGTTGGATTAAATAAGGATTTTAAATATGACATGTTGGGCTATGGAAAATTATAATGGACATTTCACACCATTTTGAGATATTTTAGCAACAAAACATTCTGAAAATCAACAGAAACGGATCAGTAGATGAATCTATAATGAGTTTCATAAGTGTGTATTTAAATGTCAGCACATCTTACCGATATAAGTGGTCTTCCCTCCTGGGGCTGAGCTCATGTCCAGCACTAACTCCCCCTCCTGAGGAGAGAGCGCCATGACGGGCAGGAAGCTGGAGGCTCCTTGCAGCATGTACTGACCGGACAGATACTCCGGGGTCGCACCTTTCATAAAACACAGGAAGAGTCACAGTTAAAGCTGGTTTGGGAAAAGGTCAACTCAGATATTCTCCACTCAAAGATCCTTAATGGTTTGAGTCAGATTGTTGATGCTGAGACTTACCGACGGGTACTGAGGAGTCGTAGATGACCAAACCCACTTTAGACCATTTCCCCAAAGGGTCAAGGTTCACTCCTCTGTTGATCAGGGCCTAAACACAACAAAACACACAAGTTATGTTAAACATATGAGCGCTTGAAGGCAGCACTTGAGACTAGACAATAAAAGTGAAGTCTTTGATGAGTTGACAATTCATTTTTTTCTCTGAAATGTCACATTGTTGGTTCTGCTAACTGCATTTTTTTAAGTTGTATTGTTATGTTACATTTCTTTACATATAATGCAGTTAAATCGTGTACAAAATAAATGAATACTTTATCCATGCTTTTTAATAAGTTCAATTGCAAGAAACTAGCCGTTTAATCCCCCTCTCCCACTCCGAGCACTGACCTGGGCCAGATCCCTCCTCCTGGTCTTCAGTGTGTTTGTGCGGATAGTGACAGGTCTGTGGATTTCATTCGCCTCGAGGAAATCAACCAGCTGTGTGCGAGAAAAGAAAAACAGATTGATAAATCAAATTTAAAAAAATCAGTGTATTCACATTTTTTATAGAACTCAAAACATATTCAAAGTCTTGTAATTGTGTACATTATTCTGTTATAATCATGATGCAAACAACATCACAATGTGCTTGGTAGGGCCTGAGTGGGAACAATGACCCACCTCTGAAAGGGGGAAGATGTCCATTAACTTCTCGAGGAGGAAGTGGTTGTAGCTGTAGTAAGTACACAGATCCTTCTTCAGGAGAGAGAGGTACTCGGCCCTCTCTTTGCCCTCTTCTCTCTGCTTTGTGAAGTTACAGAGCACTTCGATGTTGTCCTTTATCCTCTGATGGATGGTCTTCAGGTCCAGAGGCAGGATGCCTTCAAAAACAGACACGATTTAGACTTCTTGCTTAAACAAATTTGATGTGAAAGACAAAGACTTTTTTGGAAAGCCGCTCACCTTCTTTCGCACTCTCCTCTGCCCCGGGCAGCTTGAATGCGTCCATCTCATCCATGTTGGCTTGTACCGTGTCTTCCTCCTCATCAGAATCGGATTTCTTTTTCTTTTTAGCATCATCTTCATCGTCGTCACTATCGTCGTCGCTATCCAGATCCAAGGCTTCCTTCAGCTGTTGTGCTTTCTTTGCTGCGCGCTCGATGGGAAGGAGCTAAAAGTAAACAAAACAAGGAACGTTGTTAGTCATTCATACTATCTATAATCAGGGATGCAAACACAGGTATGGGGGAAAAAGAGAGAACTATTCGAAGCAGAAAAAAACCAGCGTAATATACCATCTGACAAAGGCCTGTGCTATAATGCTTCAATTAACTGCTATTCTTTATAATATACTCAGATCAATAGGAGACAGAGATGTTAAGTTACATCCTCCGAGGGCCGTACAAATGATTGAACTCAACCTCTGCTTAAAAAAACTAAAATCACAGCCCATTCATTTCACCTTTCTTTCATGCTGTGCAAAGAACAAGCAGATATCGTACCATGACTCACGTATGCATGCATGTACGTGCACGGTGTGGCATGACCACAAAAACAGAAAGATATGGACACAAGATGTGTGCAAATGTATTTAGTTTCCTATCCATGTGAACATGATTTAAGTGGGGGGGACCTCACCGGGAAGATTTTTTTTAAATAAAGTTGTCCGTCAGTCGGATGGACGGACGGACCCCCCCCCCCCCCAAAACGAAAACTCTTCGATTCTCCACGAATTACACAAGTCACCCAAATCAGCGTTAAAAAAGCGCCGAAAAGCGCCTAATTTGCATCACTGTATAATGTACCACATGGACCATGGAACACTTTAATACACACAACCAGGAGCTTTGTTTTAACACGTTAACAGTGAAGTCAAATCAGGGACTGCGACGATAACATTTGGATATTTATTTAGAAATGACGGCCACATTTTCATAAATAAAGAAAAATACAAGAACATGTGTCAGAACTACATCACGTACCTCTCCATCACTTTCTGCTTCACTGCCATCAGGTGCTCCGTAGTCATCAACCATTTCTTCATCATCATCATCCTCCTTTTCTTCTCCTTCTTTGATTTCTACTTTGGCACTCTTCTTCTTCTTTCCTTGTTCTTTTACTCCTTTCTTTGTCTGCTCCTCCTCCTCATCCTCCATCTCCAGATCTTCCTCGTTCTCCCAGTGTTCATCGCTGTCATCCCCACTTTCAGCTTCTTCCAGTTTGCGCTTCCTCTTAGCTGGTGTCAACCATTCACTGTTCTCATCAGTGAATCCTTCAGGGAAAAGGGACGATGAACACCGTGGATATTTGCTGTGATATACTCACTTTAGCAACACTAGTTCAAGTCACACTCAATTACATTGTTATTCTCAGAGACTGGTGTGCTTACCTTTCTTTGGTTTTTCCTTAGCAGCATCTTTCGGCGCTTTCTTACTCAGGACTCGTTTTGCCGCTCTGTGAAAAGACAACAGGAATTAGAAACAACGTAAGTTATTTAATGTGCAGAATAAGTCCACCTCATACCCAGCGTTTCCGCTCGGAGCGCCCTGAACTCGAGCCGAGGGCGTCCAAAAAAATTAATAATTCGAGAGAAGATCGAGTTTTTATCGCTTGAAATGACGAAAAGGAAAAAGGACAAGGCCGTCCCTCTGCTGGAGGGGCAAAGGAGTCTGGTGGGATTATTTTCGCCGCCAGCAAAGCGTGTTCCTGTGACGGGAAGTGTACTGCCGGCGAGCCTTGACGGGGGGCGCTAGTGGAGCACAAGCGTGAACTGAGAGCGCCGGAGCCTCGCAGCGGCGAAACTGAGGCTCCGTGGTAAACTGTGGTAACATGAAGAGCCGTTTGGGAGCCGGCTCTTCTTAGTGAGCCGAGCCAAATGATCCGGCTCACTAAGAAGAGCCGGAATCCCCATCACTAATACGCAAAGAGATAGAATCTATAAGGGACGGCTCAATTGGGGGTGGACGCCCTCTCGGCCCTGGCCTGGCGGAAACACTGCTCATACCTCTTCCTGCTTCTGCTTGACAGACGTTTAGCTGTTGCTTCCTCTGCAAACAGAAATGAAACACTTTTAGAAACATAGCGATGCAGTCATTAAGATAAAGCAGTTGAAGTTAAACGTTATCCATCTTTATCATCAGCTGGTAATCACCCTCAGGTATGAAACTGGCCAACTCTATCTCCGCTCCTTTCTGCTTCCTGGATTTCCTCCCCGGCCCTTTCTTCACGTGGGTGGTGGGATCCAATTTACGACCCATGACTCCAAATGACACTGACGATCTGAAATCAAGAAGAAAGTCACGTTTCATATTCCAATCCTACAGTGCTGTCGTTGAACATGGAGAGAAGCGTCTGTCTGTGGCAAAGATGTTAAATATTCCTACGCATACATGGGGGGATCGTTTAGGGGATTTTCCTTCATGCTAATCTAACTAGACTAGACACTACAAAAATGTGACTTTACAGGTCAAGACTTTAAAATCTCAGTTTAACACACATTGTCTTCAATTAAGAACATAGTTATAATTGGCTCTATGTTGACAACATTATAATGGAGCTCGTATAAGAGCATCATTCTTTTTGCAATGAGGCCGACTTTGATATTATGAGCATATTAACGTTACTCAGTTTACCAAAGATACACATTTTAACCAACTATGGTATTTCATATGCAGAGGTGGGAAGTAACTAAGTAGATTTACTCAGGTACTGTACTCAAGCACAAATTAGGTACTTGTACTTCACTTCAGTATGCTACTTTGTACTTCTACCCCACTACAATTCAGAGGTAAATAGTGTACTTTTACTCCACTACCTTTATCAATAATCAGGTGTTGAATCAGACGTTAGTTCCACCTGGAGTAAATCCACAAGGTACCCTGCAGTATACAAAGTCATTCAAACTAGCTGCACCTTCACCAGCTTTGAGAACACTTTCATGATCAATCATTATAAAACATATCATATATATTATTCTGAAATGGACCAATCTGCACGATGACTACTTTCACTGTCGCTACTTTAACTATATTTTGATGATAATACTTTTCTACTTTTACTTGAGGAACATTTTGAATGCAGGACTTTTACTGTAACACGTACACTCTGGTACTTCTACTTTTACTCAAGTACAAGATCTGAGTACTTCTACTTGTACTCAATAACAAGATCTGAGTACTTCTCCCTCCTCTGCCAAAGATGCACATTTTCACTAGTTATAATATTTCATATGCATCAAAAATGACATTGCAGGCAACACAGCTACATTAAATATAATATTACACACATTAAAATGCTCTTGCACTTCAGCAGTGACATGTTAACGACAGAAAAAGCAGTTTAGACACACATTAGCGTTAGTGGACTAGACGTCACACCTCGTGTTCACAAAACATCATTTAGACCTCGGTTATGAACACACACCGCAGTAATGTTCCCTAATGTACTCAACTACACTTTCCCTCATACTCACCGCTGAATATGTTCCTTTTTGATCCAATTATTGAGTGTACGGTGTAAGGTAAAAACACACACGTGAGTATTCCTTCAACACGTTGTAGAGGAACATCCGGCACACATAAGTGACGTGACGATGATGGCGATCATGATGGCGATGGCGAACATGCGCGCACACGGAAACCATCGAGGACACACTTTAATGCATAAGATCAAATGTTATTGTATTTTTATAGAACTAAATATGTAGTAAAGCTACAATAAATATTTGTTTTCTTTATTGTCATTTTTATTGTCTCTTTTGTATTTGTATAATTATTATGTTTACATTATTATTAGTTTATTATTTTAAGTATTCATTAAAAAAAGTATTAATTGTGTTTATTCATTTATTTTATGTTTTTTATTAACATTTTTGTAATTTTTTGTATTATTATTAATTTATTATTATTGTATTTATTATTTTGTATTAGTATTTTATTTTTTAAATACTTTAGTGTAGTTATATGTCGTGTCTTTCAATTAAATAAACCAAATAAGGGAAGTGATAAAGGTATAACCTAAAATACGTATTCAAAAAAATGTAGGTGTGTTTAATTTGTCTTTCTTTTCCTTTTCACTGTAACTAAATACTACAGTGCTAAATGTCTCATAAGAACCACCAGTACTGGATAAAAACGGTAATTTTGTTCACTTTTATTGAGAAGTCAAATGTTTGAAATGTATTTATTAGGATAAACCCCTTGAGATGCACCAGCTAGTTTTCAAGGGGGTCCCGACAAAAGCAACGCCATACAGACATTCAAAAGAACAAGAAACACAAATCAACAAAGTGACAGGGAATTACAGTAATGACAGAAGGACATACAACATGTTATAGGGGTTCTGCAACCTTTTAACATCCAATTAAAATACAAAAGAGGAACAAATAAACACATTTTGGGGACATAGCATAACAATGAATTAACAGCAATAATCAGATATGTATTTATTTTTCAACTTTTCGATAAGTGTAATATAATTAAATATCCATTAGAAATAATTTGGAAATGTTGGTTTTCTTTTGGTCAATTTAAATGTATGTACACAAAATTGCACAACACAAATATTAAAAAGATAATTTATTTCGTCGAATGAGTTATTACAAAAATATATAAATATATATAAATTACTTTTCTACGTAGAAAGTGTTGCATGTGAATCCGAAATGTGTATTTTGCACCCACTCGTGAACGCGCACTCCTGCCGTGACGCACACATCGCGCGACACTCTGAACCCGGCATCATGGCGGCTCCTAACGAGAAGAAGCGTGGTCTGGAACATTTGGACGAATATGAGCCAAAACCAGCCAAACATCTCCGCAGTTTGCACGACCGCATGGCGGACAGGAGGCTGGTGGTCATCCTGGAGGGAGCGTCGTTAGAGACAGTGAAGGTGTGTGTGTTGGTGTGAGTGTGTGTGTGTTGTGATCAGACCTGCTACAAGTGGAAGTGACATCATATACCTTTAAACTGAGGCTCACTGCTATAATGAAAACCTGTTTTGTTTTTTCTCCCAGGTTGGAAAAACCTTTGAGCTGCTAAACTGTGACCAACACAAAAATATCATTGTCAAAAGTGGAAGAAATCCAGGACATATCAGGCCAGACATCACACACCAGGTAAGCACTCATTACACTGCACATCTGTATTCTCCACTTGTGTCTGTGTGACCTACAGTCAGATTTCCTTTTGAATTTTGTATTTTTGTATCACTGACTGTATCTACAATTTGAGCAGAGATCCCCTTAAGAATACTAGAATGTAGTTATGCATGATTGATGTGTTCAATCATGGCCTATTCTACTTAAAAAGTGTTAAGCTGATACTTCTATATAAAGCTCAGGGTTCTTACGGTCATTAAAAACCTGGAAGTCATAGAAATTCAAAATGCAAATTCCTGGAAAAGTCATGGAAATGTAACTAAAGTTGCATCAAATATAATTTATATTTTATCTAATCGCCGAAATAGTAATACTATAATGATAATAAATACTGTATCGTATAGTAATGAAGCGTAAAATGGCATTTAACTGTCAAGGTGTTTTGCTGGTGAGAGATTTGAGTTGCTTTAGCCTGTAGAAGCTAGTAAGCCTTATTTTCCTGTTCCATGTTTAAATAAACCATTTTCAGTGGTACTGCTGAGAGTAATTTTTTTGGTCATGGAAAATTAGGTAAAGGTCATGGAGAAGCATTGGTGAAAAGTGTATGAACCCTGAAAGCTGCTTAAGATGACTATAACATTGATAATGAATTGTATTTATACAACACTTTTAAAACGAAGTTACCAAGTGCTTCAAAAGATAAGAATGATAAGCCAATGACCAAAAACGATTTAAAAACAGTCAAAGTCATACAGAGAGAGATGCACCAATATAGTATAGTTTCAATATAATACAATTGTCTGTTTTCAATCCATATCAGCTCTTTGAAGCAATATTTAGTAGTGGTAGAAGTCCAATTTTACTCTCAGTATTTGTCCAATAGTTTCAGAAGTTTATGGGATTTGGTTTTACTGAATACAAGTTGAAAAATAATAGTCGTAGCTGTGATGTTTTGTTTTTTTATTCAAGCTGCGAAAACCATGAATGTGGCTATTATAGCGTATGTGTGACATCTGTTGTAGAGCAGTTTTTAATGACTGAATGTCTCTTGTTTCCAGTCCCTGCTCATGTTGATGGACAGTCCTCTGAACAGGGCGGGTCTGCTGCAGGTTTACATCCACACAGAGAAGAACGCCTTGATAGAGATCAACCCTCAGACCCGCATCCCCAGGACCTTCACTCGCTTCTGTGGCCTCATGGGTAAGTAGCTTTCTCTGTATAAATACACACTGTTTTCACAATAACTTTTTACAGACACACATACAGACATACATATATCTAATATGTAAATATGACCCAAAAAGTACACACATCCTTTACTCAAGTAGAAGTACAGATACTCATGTTTAAAAATACTCTGGTGAAAGTAGAAGTACTGACTAAACTTCTTTACTCAAGTGAAAGTAAAGAAGTATGGGCTTTGAAATGTACTTAAGTAAAAAGTACCTTTAAAGAGTACCTGACCTCCCTTTATATTAATAGAACAATAATGTCATTGTTAGTAGGGATGCTCCGATCGCCAATTTCGGGGCCGATCGCCGGAATCAGTATCGGCCGATACCGATCGCCGATCCGATCGAGTGGGCGGGGCCTAAATGGAAGATTTAAACATCACTTTAAATCTTCCATTTAAAGTGATGTTTAAAACTCAGTTAATGCTCATTCACTGGAGCTTCCACAAACAACAATCAACTTAATTATTACATTCAAATGATGTACATTATTCAAGTTTACATTCACTTTGGATAATAACACGGGAGAAATTAGCGGAAGCGCTCTCTTTTCCTCTCCCCCTCTCCTGACAGCCTGTCAGTATCTCATGCAGCTCACTGATCCAGTAAGAGTGACCCGACAATGAAGAATACATATATTTAAAATAACTAGTTTAGCTTGATCCAGAGGTAGATACAATAGCTAAGTGTGTTAGGTCTAACTCTTACGGTACGTCCACACAGCAGCTTTTAAAAAATCTTGGAGCTGGGCGTGTCTGAAAGCTTGGGGATTTTTTGCGAGCAACGCGACCAACAACCAATCACATGAATCTCCCGCCCCCGACATACAAAGCAAAAAGCCCCGGGGATTTTATGCGAGCAATATATATATATATATACACTCCCCAAACAGGCGAAAACTTTCCAGTTTCACCCACTGTCTCTGCCACCTCCCTCCATGCCTGGTTCCTCCGGTTTGTATCCCGTTAATAGTTCTGGTCGTAAAGAACCGGGTGATTTGCTACCGTAATTTCTCGTTTGGAATATGAGGAAATGAACTGCGGTCTGGTTCTCCCTGTGTGTGTTTCGCTGCGCTTACCGGTCCGGCGGGCGGAGCTGCAGGATTTCTGCTTCACACACGTTGCATACCGCTATTTTACTGTGTTTTTCGGACACCTTAAAATACTGCCAGACCGGTGAAGCCATTTTGGCGAGCTTGTTTTGCCGCACACAGAGAAAAGTGTCATGTATTTTACGTCATGCGATCGGCTCTCGCGATCGGCATGTTTAGAGAGCACCGATCGATCGGTAGAGAGTGAGTATCGGCCGATCTCGATCGGTGACCGATCGATCGGAGCATCCCTAATTGTTAGCTAATGAATGTTTCCATGCTGAACAACGGCAACATGACAACATTTCCATTGGTCCCTCTTCTTTAGAGAAGACCAGGAAATGATGGATACACGGATCGTGTTCAAATCAATAGGCACGCAATGACTCTAAAGAATAATGATCACGCATCAAACACACATTCAGACTAAAGGAACCAGCTGTTTGGAAAATGAGAGAAGTAGAAAGTACAGGTATTTGAGTTCAACATGTAAGAAGTAGAAAGTACAGGTATTTGAGTTCAACATGTAAGAAGTAGAAAGTACAGGTATTAGGGTTCAACATGTAAGAAGTAGAAAGTACAGGTATTAGTGTTCAACATGTAAGAAGTAGAAAGTACAGGTATTAGTGTTCAACATGTAAGAAGTAGAAAGTACAGGTATTTGAGTTCAACATGTAAGAAGTAGAAAGTACAGGTATTAGTGTTCAACATGTAAGAAGTAGAAAGTACAGGTATTAGTGTTCAACATGTAAGAAGTAGAAAGTACAGGTATTAGTGTTCAACATGTAAGAAGTAGAAAGTACAGGTATTTGAGTTCAACATGTAAGAAGTAGAAAGTACAGGTATTAGTGTTCAACATGTAAGAAGTAGAAAGTACAGGTATTTGGGTTCAACATGTAAGAAGTAGAAAGTACAGGTATTAGTGTTCAACATGTAAGAAGTAGAAAGTACAGGTATTAGTGTTCAACATGTAAGAAGTAGAAAGTACAGGTATTTGTGTTCAACATGTAAGAAGTAGAAAGTACAGGTATTAGTGTTCAACATGTAAGAAGTAGAAGTACAGGTATTAGTGTTCAACATGTAAGAAGTAGAAAGTACAGGTATTTGGGTTCAAAATGTAAGAAGTAGAAAGTACAGGTATTTGAGTTCAACATGTAAGAAGTAGAAAGTACAGGTATTTGTGTTCAACATGTAAGAAGTAGAAAGTGCAGGTATTTGAGTTCAACATGTAAGAAGTAGAAAGTGCAGGTATTTGAGTTCAACATGTAAGAAGTAGAAAGTGCAGGTATTTGGGTTCAAAATGTAAGAAGTAGAAAGTACAGGTATTTGAGTTCAACATGTAAGAAGTAGAAAGTGCAGGTATTTGTGTTCAACATGTAAGAAGTAGAAAGTACAGGTATTTGGGTTCAAAATGTAAGAAGTAGAAAGTACAGGTATTTGAGTTCAACATGTAAGAAGTAGAAAGTGCAGGTATTTGTGTTCAACATGTAAGAAGTAGAAAGTACAGGTATTTGAGTTCAACATGTAAGAAGTAGAAAGTACAGGTATTTGAGTTCAACATGTAAGAAGTAGAAAGTACAGGTATTTGAGTTCAACATGTAAGAAGTAGAAAGTACAGGTATTTGAGTTCAACATGTAAGAAGTAGAAAGTACAGGTATTTGTGTTCAACATGTAAGAAGTAGAAAGTACAGGTATTTGTGTTCAACATGTAAGAAGTAGAAAGTGCAGGTATTTGAGTTCAACATGTAAGAAGTAGAAAGTACAGGTATTTGGGTTCAAAATGTAAGAAGTAGAAAGTACAGGTATTTGAGTTCAACATGTAAGAAGTAGAAAGTGCAGGTATTTGTGTTCAACATGTAAGAAGTAGAAAGTACAGGTATTTGAGTTCAACATGTAAGAAGTAGAAAGTACAGGTATTTGAGTTCAACATGTAAGAAGTAGAAAGTACAGGTATTTGAGTTCAACATGTAAGAAGTAGAAAGTACAGGTATTTGTGTTCAACATGTAAGAAGTAGAAAGTACAGGTATTTGTGTTCAACATGTAAGAAGTAGAAAGTACAGGTATTTGAGTTCAACATGTAAGAAGTAGAAAGTACAGGTATTTGTGTTCAACATGTAAGAAGTAGAAAGTACAGGTATTTGAGTTCAACATGTAAGAAGTAGAAAGTACAGGTATTTGTGTTCAACATGTAAGAAGTAGAAAGTACAGGTATTTGTGTTCAACATGTAAGAAGTAGAAAGTACAGGTATTTGAGTTCAACATGTAAGAAGTAGAAAGTACAGGTATTTGAGTTCAACATGTAAGAAGTAGAAAGTACAGGTATTTGAGTTCAACATGTAAGAAGTAGAAAGTACAGGTATTTGAGTTCAACATGTAAGAAGTAGAAAGTACAGGTATTTGAGTTCAACATGTAAGAAGTAGAAAGTACAGGTATTTGAGTTCAACATGTAAGAAGTAGAAAGTACAGGTATTTGTGTTCAACATGTGAGAAGTAGAAAGTGCAGGTATTTGTGTTCAACATGTAAGAAGTAGAAAGTACAGGTATTTGTGTTAGAAATGTAAGAAGTAAAAAGTCGTCAGAAAAATAAGTAGTTGAGTAAAGTACTGATACCAGAAAAGTATACTTAAGAACAGTAATGGAGTATTTGTACTCCACTACTTCCCACCTCTGGAAATTAATGAGTTAATCATTAATTATCTTATGTCTTCATGTCTCAATCTCTTCCCCTCCTCTTGTCTCAGTCCAGCTGCTCCACAAGCTGAGCGTCCGGGCTGCTGACGGCCCCCAGAGGCTCCTGAGGATGATTAAGAACCCGGTGTCGGACCACCTTCCTCCCGGCTGCCCTCGTATCTCCACCTCCTTCTCTGCCGGAGAGGAGGCCATCTGTCCCCGGACTCTGGTGCCAGAGGGGCCGGCTGCTGTGGTGATCGGAGCGTTCGCACACGGAGCGGTAAGAGTTAGCACGGTGGAGGATTCACTGCTTCATGGACGTGTATTTTGTGTAACTTTATTTTATTCTATTTTTGTATTATATTATAATTTTTTTTTTACTTTAATACATTATTATGCATGCTTCTACGTAACATTAAGCTGTCTTTGGCTCTTTTTCTGCTGTAACAACGTACATTTCCGCTCTGTGGGACTAATAAAGGTATTGATTAAATGGGTAGAGTGGATGTTTTGAAGCTGGGTTGTAATGAGTTACTTATCCATAATCAGTTTATTACTTCAGTAAATGGGGATCAGCATGCCCCCAGTTTGGTGAAACAGATAATATCACACAAGCAATCCAACGTACTGCTGTGGAAAGGGCAGCAGCAGAATGCATTTAACCCACCTAAAAGCATGACCATCAGGTTAAGTGTACGCTACATTTTGAGTATTTTAAACGGCCTACTTTGCAGCCAGACACTTTAAACCGGACGTCAAGGGCTGTTATCTATATTCTCTTCAAAGCCACCAGACTCCATTGATAACAAACTATAACTGTACTTATCAGAACATGGACGTTTCTGGTGTAACGCTACCTCGATCAGTTAGTCCGTTTCTGTTATTTTGTGACTTTGATTAGTTTAGACTCACCAACGCCATTTAATAACCCAATAAAAAAAAAACGTACTGATCGAGCAGTAGACCATCAGCCACCTTTTCTGCAAGGCTAAATTGTTCTGGCTAATCTTACTTTTGATGGGCCACAGCAATGGATTGCTTCTGTGAGGAACTTCCCCAAACTAGCTACTGATTAACTGACCATGGAAAAGCATGTCATGCAACCCCACTTCAAAAATTCCAGACCTGTCCCTTTAGTCATCAAATATCTGCGTTACTGATCTCTCTGTCTGTCGTTAGGTGAATGTGGACTACGCGGAGAAGACGGTGTCCATCAGTAACTACCCGCTCTCCGCAGCGCTGACCTGTGCTAAGATGTGCTCTGCCTTCGAGGAGGTGTGGGGCGTCCTGTGACAAACACTCAATGAACTGCTGGGGTTCCCCTCAGAGACTTTTTTGACTGGACTATAAATGGATGTGATGTCCGTTTCCGCAGTGATGCTGCGTGGACCACCGACATGAATACCCTTACACTCGGCAGGTGTAGAGATGTATGACCACCATATGTAATTTACATAGGTTTCTGTACTCAGTGTTTCCTTTTCATGTAGAAGAATGATGTTTTTTATACTGTCAATAATTACTGAGGTTTGGATAATCTATCAATACAGTTACATTAAAGTATTTGACTACATGATGAGTGGTTTTCTTTCATATAGAGCGAGACATACACAAAAGATTCAGACATCATAAGGGACGTTGATAACTTTAAGAACATGGAGCCGTTATTTTCATTAAAATCTCATCTGTCAATTATTTTCTCGATGAATCAATTACTGGTTTTGTTTAAAAACAGTAAAATTGCAAATAATAGTTTTTTAAAAGACAAAGATTTCTTTGTATTTACTTTTGTCAGTCCAAAAATCCAAGGTATTTAATTTCAATCAGGACTTCATTTTGTTTAAAGAACATTTATTGACACATGCCATATGATAAATGTTAAGTCTTCGGCGATTAGATCCCGATCCTGAAATCGTATATCTAAAGGGGGAAATGCAGCCGTGAGCATATAGGGAACCCCCCGGGGTCTAGACACCGGTGATGATGATGATGAAGATCTGGATTTGATGAGGAGATGGGATGAAGAGGAGGTGTGATGAGGTCTTTGTGTTAACTCTGCTGGCACTGGATATGATGAAAGGAGGTGGATGGGGAGGAGGCGGCGGGCGGCAGCATGAACACCTGAAATCACAGCTGACTGCAGGAGAGAGGAGAACCATTTTAAAGTTTGGCTGCAGCTCGGTGATTGGCTGCTGAGAAGAATGTAATAGGTTAGCAGGAAGCCCGTGGTGAGCTGATTATAAGCAGTCTTCCTGAAAGAACTTGCGCTGAGCTTCATTTAACATGATATAGCACAGCGAGAAGAACATTACTTCAATATTTCAGATGCTGAAAACTGCATTTTCTCCTTTTCATGATTATTCCATCATCAAAATATTTTGATATTCGATTAGTGTCCTAATGCAGAAGACGCATAAAATACATCAGAACAGGGACAACAATAATGTACATACAGATAAACTTGAAATGAAAGGAGATCAATGCATGTAACCGAGCTTCAGGTTGTTTGTATAAAGTGGATCTGTGAAACAAATTGAACTTGTGTAACATCTTGTGCAATTTATTGAAAATCCAAACATATTAACAACTATTGATACAAAAATGTCCACCATAAATGTTGTTATATGTAATAATAACATGTTTGTAATAACTTTTTGTAAACAATCACAGTGTGCTTAGGTTCTGCAGCGGATAGTTTGTTTTGCCAGACAATCCATTATAATATAAAACTAGAAAACAAACCCTCCTCAGCATGTGTGTAATGAGTGCTGCTGGGTCTGATTGGGGCACTGCAGGCCTGCAGGACACAGGTCCGACTCGGCACAAAGCACTGTGATCAGGAAGGAGGACTCCAGCGGCATGAACTCACGGTACGGGTCGGAGTTACAGTTCAGCTGGAGAAGGAAAATAATAAGACATTCAATCAGCCGTTGAGATGAGGGGATGACAATTGTAACCAGAGGTGGACAAGTGACTCCATTTTTTTAATGTAGAGGGTCCCATGGGGGTTTCCCTTCACTGTAATGTGTCATATAGGTTTGTGTGCATGTAAATGGTCTGCAAAGGCTATAATCCCAAATGTCTCCCTGCCTGAAACGCCTCCATTGGACTCCTTTGTTTACTTCTGGAACATAGCGACATTACGATGTAACACTCACACTTCTATTGGCTAGCGCTCCAACATATTGCATGTGAAAGGCTGAAGGGCGGGACATCTCTAAGAGGTTGACCAATCACAGCGAATAGAAGGAATACCACAGGGTAAAATACTCATCCGCGGGTAAAAGTCCTTCATTATAAATTGTGCTCAAAAGTACTGGCATCAAAATATACTTTAACTATCTTAAGTAAAAGTACACGTTATGCAGAATGACCCATTGCAGCAGCATTAATGTGTTCATCACTTGAATGTTGCACTTTTTTGAACACTAGGCCTACTGGGTAGCTGAACCTATAGTGAATATGATAATGTACTTGTTGAAAATACTCATTGTTTTTCACTTTAGTACAGTACTTTCGTAAATGTACTTCGTTACATGCCACCTCTGATTGTAACCTAATAATAGAATCCCAGTACCTGAGAGAAAGAAGTGAGAAACAGACGAGTGTGTGACAGTCCTGAGATGGAGGTGTCACTCGGATCGTTCCTCAGACTCTGACGATAAGCCTGAGGAAACAATGCAGATATTTGAGCTCCATGTTGCTGCACACACACACACACACACACACACACACACACACACACACACACACACACACACACACACACACACACACACACACACACACACACACACACACACACACACACACACACACACACCACACACACACACACACACACACACACACACACACACACACACACACACACACACACACACACACATACACACACACACACACACATACACACACATACCATGTATACATCACTTCAGGGGACATTACATTGACTTACATGCATTTCCTGGAGACTTATCCTAACCATAACCATAACCAACACATGCCTAACCCTTAACCTAACCCCTAAACCTAACCAAGTCTTCACCCTAAAATGAATGATTCCCCTCATGGGGACCTCCATTATGTCCCCATAAGGGAGGCGAGTCCCCACACGTGACTGTGTAAACAGATGTAGGTCCCCACAAGTACACACACACACACACACACACACAGCTCACCTGCAGAGTGATCTTCAGAGCAGAGTACTGCAGCCACAGCTCCTGCTGCTGCGCTGCTGACAGAGAGAACGCTGCACCCTCTGTCACAGTGAGGTAGTGACCCCACACACACTCCCCCACCGCAAGCACTGTGTCACTCTGAGAGGAAACTACAACACAACAGAGAGATTTATATGATTCATGCATTGATCGATCTGTGGAGTGGAAAGACGACAGCTGTTATATCTCGAAAAACCTGTTATTATTAAAGAGGCCCTTCTAGGCTTTTTGTGGTTTCCCTTATCCTGTAGTGTTTTTTATAGGTCTTGTATGTCAATGGTCTGCAAAGGCTAAAATCCCTGTTTCTCTCACAGTGACTTCACTATGAAGCACTTGCTATTCTATTGGCTAGCGCTCCAACACATTGTACGTGATAAGCTAAGGGGCGGGACATCTCTAAGCAGTTGACCAATCACAACAGAGCTGGCCAGCTAACCAATCAGAGCAGACTGGGCTCTGGTTTCAGACAGGGTGAAAAGAGGTAGAAAATAAAGAGCTTTTTGAACATTAAAGCAAGGAGACATGTCACAGTAGAGGCACTACATATTGATATGAACCTGAAAATGATATAACACAAACATGAGATTCTCTTACTGTCAGGCAGAATCAGGTGGAGGATATCTTTGGCCAAGCGGAAACCCATTACACCATAATGCATTGCCCTGTTAAGAATGAAAACAATCATGTTCAATACATTTCTTATATGAAAACACTTTCATGGTTCTTTTAAAACCAGTGTACACCTTACCTGGGATAGCTAGGATGGAAGAGAGGAGGGACAAACATTCCCATGGGGAAGAGGAGCTCGTCACCGAGGAGAATTGGTGTGACAGACAGACTAAAAGAAAAAAGGAAAGTTCAAATACTAGCTCCAAACATTCATATCTACTGTCAAATAGAATTGAATAGATGCAACCCTCACATATCAGCCGCCTCCGCCTGCTCTGCCAGGAGTTGACTTAGTCTCCTTTGCCACATCGACAGGAGCTGGACGTAGTTGGAGAAGAAGCCGCGTGTGTCTACGGTCACCTACAGGTACATACTGACTGTTACTTGTTTTTCTCCAATAAAGGGATTACAATTATGTACAGTACAAATAACATTAGCCACACTGTTGTCTAAGGGAGTTAAGGTGAGTTCAACTGCACAATATGACATGTGCTGCATCGTGGAGTAGCAAGGCATTATGGGAGTTGTTGTCTTTACAACCTTTGCCAATAGACGTCCCAGGGGCGCGTGTTTCTCTAACAGACTCTGTGATTAAAGCCAGTTCAAATGTTTAGTAAAGCAGTTACAGATAATGTTTGCGTAGCTTGTTTCTGCTAAAACCTAAGATCCAGATGTCCAATGACTAACATTCCTGATACAAATGCAATATATTGTTAAAAATGACCCAAGATCTGAAAAACCTATCCAAGAAATGGCTCAAAATGTTATATTTAAGTACATTTTTGACGCTGGAACATGCTCAAAGATATAATATGGATACAACATTATCAGAGGTGACATAATAAAACACGTAGTTTAATATATCATATTTTTTCTGGGTTTGAACATTTGACACAACTCAACAAAATATGAATGCCATAGCTTGTTTTTTAGTGTAACAGATTATACCTTAAACTAGGGTTAAACTCACAGGGAAAAAAAGTTTAACTTGAGTTTGAATAAATGACATGAAATTAGGAGCTGTTATACTCCACTTCTGTAATGTACCTCAGAAAAAAGCTGGTCGATCACAGCCTCAGTGGAGGTCTCATTTGTCGTCCAAAGTCTTGGAGTTAAAGACTGAACCTGGAGGACGAGATGCTGTTAGTGATATCTGAAACACCAACCAAGTTCAGTTTCAAGAATTCCTGCTTCACTTGTTACCTTCTTCATGACGGACTGGAAAGACTTCGCATCTGTCCAATTGAGTTCATGTAATTTGGATTTAAAGGAGGAGAAGATATTTTCAATAATCTCCTCTGCCTGTTTAAAAAACCAAAACACTTTGAAATACACACCAGCCTTTTAATTCAATCAATGTCCAAACGAACGTCATAATGGCTGCTCACCTCCCTGTGTGCTGTCCTCTCACTGAGAAGGTGTGTGAGCACTGAGTGAAACCCTCTCTCAGTCTCCAACACACAGCGTTTCCAGCGAGGGGCTACCTGGTGAAGACAACCAAGATGTGACTCAACACAACAGCTCATACATGTGTCAGATTTATTTTTATGGGCCCTTTGAAGCTTTCGTTTTTTTTGTCCTTTTCCTGTAGTTTGTTATATAGGTTTGTGTGCGTAAGTTTTAGTTTGTTTGTGTATGTAAATGGTCTGAAAGGTGAGTGAGTTTCTCTCCCCCCTCCTGAAACGCCTCCATTGGACTCCTTTGTTTACTTCGGTAATATTGTTACATCACTTTGAAACATTCACGCTTCTATTGGCTAGCTCTCCAACACATTGTACTTGATAGGCCAAGGGGCGGGACATCTCTAAGTAGTCATCCAATCACAACAGAGACAGCCAGCTAACCAATCAGAGCAGACTGGGCTCTGGTTTCAGACAGAGGGTGAAAAGAGGTGCTGCAGCACAGGCAGTATGAGACAAATAAAGAGCTTTTTGAACATTAAAGCATGGAGACATGTCCCAGAAGAGGACAACATATAAATATGAACCTGAAAATGAGCATCCTTTTTCTAAAGTATTTCTCGCCTCCCTTTACTCACCCCTCCAGTGTGCCCCAGAGCCACGGACAAGTTATTCTCTGTGTCTGAGAACCTGGAGTCCAGCGCAGGCATCAGGGTGTGCAGCAGGTTGAGGACCATGAAGGTGTGAACGGGGCTGCGGATGGAGTCAGAGGTCAGAGGAGGACAAGTCTGGGCATATTTGACGGTGGTAGGTTTTGTGTCACTTACAGTACCTGGTGCTCGGCTCATGCTTCTTCAGCCATTTGCTGATGATGCGGGACATGTGCTGGATGTAGAGGGAGTTATGCAGAAGCACATGGTCGTCCTCGGTGAGAGGCAGCGGGTGGAAAGCTGCCCGCAGACAGGACAGCCAGTCTATGGCAGGGGCCTTGGTCTGTTGGCAGATTGGTCAATTATGACAGTAGGTGAAACTAAAACTACACACACAATAAGCAGACACATATTACTGTTGTCCTTTCTGTTGTCTTCTTATTAAGTGTTAATGATGATGTAAAGCACTTTGAATTGCCTCTGTGTCTGAAAATGTGCGATATAAATGACCGTACCTAACCTTACCACACATCTCATTCTCATGAACGTAATTTCTAAGCCTTGTCATCCCCATTAACCCTACAGTGTAGCTATCTCTGGTCTCATGTTAACCAACTGGCTGTTTGTTCTTCTTGGTGTGGCAATTAAAGAGGACTCAAGTTGATCCCAAAGCCAATATATTTAAACTGTATGACTGTACCTACACAGTTCTCCTATCAGGTATTCTGTATGCATAGTACAGTAGCTTCATGCTTCCAAGAACTTTGTGAACAACTGAAACTAAATCTAGCAAACACACTCTCAAATCTAACTCTAACTAAACTGTTTATCTGTTTTATTTGTTTTATGTCCTATATATATTCATGTACAGTTAGAGGAGCCTGTGACTTAAGTGTTTCATTGCCATATCTACACTGTAGCTAATGACAATAAAGCCTTGAATCTTGAAAACTTGAATGACATAAGACAGTCAAAACTTAAAGGTCACCTATTATGCAAAATCCACTTCTCCATGTCTCTTCTACATCAACATGTGTCCCCTCTTCTTCATGTCTCTTCTACATCAACATGTGTCCCCTCTTCTTCATGTCTCTTCTACATCAACATGTGTCCCCTCTTCTTCATGTCTCTTCTACATCAACATGTGTCCCCTCTTCTTCATGTCTCTTCTACATCAACATGTGTCCCCTCTTCTTCATGTCTCTTCTACATCAACATGTGTCCCCTCTTCTCCATGTCTCTTCTACATCAACATGTGTCCCCTCTTCTTCATGTCTCTTCTACATCAACATGTGTCCCCTCTTCTTCATGTCTCTTCTTCATCAACATGTGTCCCTCTTCTTCATGTCTCTTCTACATCAACATGTGTCCCCTCTTCTTCATGTCTCTTCTACATCAACATGTGTCCCCTCTTCTTCATGTCTCTTCTTACATCAACATGTGTCCCCTCTTCTTCATGTCTCTTCTTCATCAACATGTGTCCCCTCTTCTTCATGTCTCTTCTTCATCAACATGTGTCCCCTCTTCTTCATGTCTCTTCTACATCAACATGTGTCCCCTCTTCTTCATGTCTCTTCTACATCAACATGTGTCCCTCTTCTTCATGTCTCTTCTACATCAACATGTGTCCCCTCTTCTTCATGTCTCTTCTACATCAACATGTGTCCCCTCTTCTCCATGTCTCTTCTACATCAACATGTGTCCCCTCTTCTTCATGTCTCTTCTACATCAACATGTGTCCCCTCCTTCTTCATGTCTCTTCTACATCAACATGTGTCCCCTCTTCTTCATGTCTCTTCTACATCAACATGTGTCCCCTCTCTTCATGTCTCTTCTACATCAACATGTGTCCCTCTTCTTCATGTCTCTTTACATCAACATGTGTCCCCTCTTCTTCATGTCTCTTCTACATCAACATGTGTCCCCTCTTCTTCATGTCTCTTCTACATCAACATGTGTCCCCTCTTCTTCATGTCTCTTCTACATCAACATGTGTCCCCTCTGTGGAAAGAGACTCTGAAAGTTTCAGGAACAAAGATTCTCTCTCTTTTTGATCCATTTCTATAAAAAACCTGTCTGAAAATGAGCTGATCAGATTTTGGCCACTTTATGATGTCATAACGATGTTTTGTCTCGTGTAACCATTAGCCAATCACCAACAAAGGTAACCCCCCCCCCCCCCCCTTATCCCCTGAATCTCCTCCTAGAGCACCATTGAGTTCTTTGTAACCAAATCTCTCTCAGAGGGGCGTGGGGAGGGGCTCCTTATTTTCATCTGAAGTAACAGACAGAGAATCAGCACTTTGGAAACAGGGCTGAAACAGAGGGGATTATGGGATGCTGCAATGATCTGTTTGGTGTTTCAGCCAATCAGGGACAGGTTCTGGATATATCTGAGACCTATAATATATTGATGAAAAACAGTATAATAGGGGACCTTTAAATGAAATAAGACAGTCAAACATTAATCAAATTTAAAGGAAGGACAATGCAACCCTTCTGAAACCCCTTCAGACGCAGTGAGTGTTTGTCTCCTGTTGTACCTGCAGGTCTCGGAGGGTGATGCGCTCGTACAGCCGCCCTGAGGCCAGGCGGTGCTGCAGAGGAGCAGCAGCCACAGCCAGCTCAGAGGACAGAGAGATGAAGGTCCACACGTGGTGCATGCTGCTGCTGGGGGGGGCGCCCAGCAGGGCCAGGTACCTCTGACAGGACGCCAGGAAGGGGCGCAGCATCTGGAGGAACAGAGACGGGAGGATGATGAAGGATGGATGAATATTGATGAAGATATATTTGAAACTCGAATCAATTGTGGACCGGCTTAATCATCCACCTGAGCGTTAGCTTGAGACTTCAGTGTCCTGATGTTCCACTCGATGGGGATCAACAGGTCCGGCTGATCAATCTATAGAGAGAAAAAGGTTTGAGTAAAAGCAACAAGGCAAATGTATACAGCACCTTTCAACACAAGGCTATTCAAAATGCTTTACAAAAATGAAAAACATTAAGAGCATTAAGAAATAGTGCAGAACACATTATAAAATGGCCTTTAAAAACAGTCATTAAAAAGCACAAAGATAAACCTCAAACAAGCTAATATAGAAATAACACAGGTATAAAATACATCAGTAAAACGTACAGTGCAGTGTAACGTAAGAATATTTCAGTTTAAAGCAGCGACAAAAAGAAAAGTCTTCAGCCTGGATTTAAGAATGGCAG
Source organism: Gymnodraco acuticeps (assembly GCF_902827175.1). NCBI lineage: Eukaryota > Metazoa > Chordata > Actinopteri > Perciformes > Bathydraconidae > Gymnodraco > Gymnodraco acuticeps. The sequence goes on along the minus strand of NW_022990233.1, from coordinate 241,688 downwards.
CTGCAGGTTTCTGGGAGTTTGTTCCAGATATTTGGAGCATAATATCTGAACGCTGCTTCTCCATGTTTAAGAACAATCCTAGTTTGCTGTGCTCCCTATGTTAGGACACATTACTCCAAAGGATACTAGCCTGTATGTATCTCTTGGTCGATCCAGGGGGCGTTTCATTTGGGTCTTTGCCCACGTACAGGTTGAAGAAGGGAAATGTGGCGTAGTCTCTCATGAGAAGGCTCAGGGTGGAGTTCATATCGGTCCGATTCCACTGACCTGACACCGCCCAGCCGCCCAGCTGCAGACACAGAGAGAGAGAGATTATATACTATCATCATATCAAGTTCCTGAAACAGACATCTTGTTAGCTTGGATAAAACCCTGCTATGTTATTGATAGGATGCATAATTTATTAGAGTCCTGTATTGTCTGATTTCCATTTACCCCTTAAAAGTCCCATGTCATGCTTTTCCGGTTATTACCCGTCCCCTTGTGTGTTATGAAGGTTTTTATGCATGTGAACGGTCTGCAGAGTCAAAACCCCTCAAAGTACACCCTGTAGCGAGTACAACTCTAACACAGTCTATGCTGCCCCAGAACGCCTCGTTGGAGATTTCTCATTTTCCATTGTTTACTTCCTGGGTTCTGTGAGGTGTGAATACCCAGAGGCCACACCCTCTGCCAACCTTTCACGAAACAAAGCTTCCCAAACCTTTCAGCGATTCATGCCGGATATGTACAGCGTAGGGCACTGAAGAACGATGCTGTTCCTACTTTGGACCAGCGGGAGATTCGGGTACACAACCTGTAAGTATTCATTGTTGTTTGTGTATTTATGATGTTTAAAACAAACAAGGTATCTACCACGACTGTTTAAATGGGGTTAACCCTAACCCTAATCCTTGCAGCAGCTGCGAGCAGCAAGAGCCTCTCAACGTCCCGACCAATTAGAGCACACTGGGCTCACAGGGGGGGGCAGGAGCTCCAACAAGCCGTTTAGGACTGAGAGTGAATACACATACTTTACAGAGATGCTGTGAGAAACCAATGTGAGTTTGGAAAATTGCACAATATAAATCTATTCTAGTAGACCTCAACAATGGAATTATGATCAGTAGAAATGGCCATGACCTTCAAGGAGAGTAATCAAATATTGCATTTGGAAATTTTTATTGTGGGATGTGTTAGGGAATAATTTGCTTAAGTATTCAACCTTTGACACTGTTCATCATTTTCTCCTCTCACTGTCTCCTTTCCCACGGCATAGGTCTACGGCCTTGCTGCTATCTCTCTTAAGGAGGGGCAGCTTGGGCGCATTGTTGTTGCCAGTCTATGACAGAGCACAAGCCGCTATGAGGTAGTTTAGTGTTCAGGGACGAAGGTTCCCTGGCGCGCGTTCTTTTCTATGGACGAGAGCTCTAGTTAGATTCAGGGTCCATAATGCTTTAGTCTCACTGATAAAGAATGTTGATTATTACACTCCGAACTAGTTAAAACCTCGAGCTACAGAGTTCTTCAGAATTGGTTTGGCAACCGCTGTGTCCACTCGTGACACACCTCCTGTCTCGCCAATTCTCCGGCCGTAACTCCAAATAAACAGTCAGTGTTTGCCATCAAAGCTCCAGCTCTCCTCGTGCCTCTCTGAGTCCTGTTTCTAATTGCTACAGAAGTTTCCCCCACAGAATGTAGGCTCACATTTTAATAGTTTATTTCACCCCCCAATTGGATCATTTGTAAATCAATGACTCCCCTGTGTTACGTGGGAAACACAGGGTGAGAAAACGGAATCTTTCAGAAAATGTAGTTGGGCCAAAACGAAAAAGTAGGCTATCCAGTTGTACGCTACCTACTTCCTAACATGCATTTTTTTTACTATTAAAACACTAGTAAGGTGAAGAGAACACAACTGGATACATGAGACTTGGATTTTATTGTATACGTTATACGAGTGTTTTTAAACTGGTGTTTTGATATAGATTTTCTTTTGTTTAATAATTATTTTACTTCAATCTATCAAGACTTTTGTTTCTTCATTTAGCATTCATTCAGGGTTAGGGTTAACCTTTCTTCCCAAACTAAAGCTCACACTGGGCAGGTAGTTCATATACAAATACTCATTTTGGAGGTAAAGTACTTATTTAAGAAAATATAGTTATCTCACTTTCTGAATGAGCGTGAGGAAGGGCTCTGCTCCAGCTGTCTCTATGGATCTGGTGTCCAGGCAGGAGTGGAAGAATCCTCTGGCCTTCTGCTCGGCTGCACTGCCTGCACTGTGGTTCGATTCTGACAAACAGACATAAAGATATTGATTGGGACCATACCTTGATATGAATATACCTCCTCATACAGAAATGATGAGATGTTTTGAGTGCAGGCTCCTACCCAGAATCCCCCTGAGATACTGCAGCAGCACAGTCTTTCTGTCCAGAGCTTCCTCTTCTCTCAGTCCTCTGTTGTCTCTCTCTGCACTCTGTCCTCTCCTCTCTGTCCACGCTGTCTCTTCCTTGGGGTTCTGTGGATGTCCGGGGATGCCCTGACCCCTCAGCCTCCCCCTGCCGCCTGGTGACAGTCTGTCAGACCCACAGCTGGACAGGAAGTAGTCGCAGGGCTGCGTGAAGGGATCAGCAGAGGAGGACAGACGGGCCGATGCCCACTGACAGGCGGGGGACAGACAGGGAGTCACTGCAGGACAAAGGGAGAGAAGAGGCATGATTTTAAGGGTCCCTATTATGTGTTTTTCCTTTCCTGTAGTGTGTCATATAGGTTTGTGTGCATGTAAATGGTTTGCAAAGGCTACAATCACAAATGTCACCCGCATCGATTGGACTCCTTTGTTTACTTCCTTGACATAGTGACATCATGTAATACTTGTGCTTCTATTGCCTGGCGCTCCAACACATTGTACGTTATAGGCTAAGGGGGCGGGACATCTCTAAGTGGTGGACCAATCACAATAGAGCTGGCCAGCTAACCAATCAGAGCAGACTGGGCTCTGGTTTCAGACAGAGGGTGAAAAGAGGTGCTGCAGCACAGGCAGTATGAGAGAAATAAAGAGCTTTTTGAACATTAAAGCATGGAGACATGTCCCAGGAGAGGTAGTTGACACAAAATACTGAAATGAGCATAAAAGGCCCCTTTAGCAGTCTCTTTAACATCCTATGGGACCCTGAGTCAGGTCAAACCAAGTCAGACAAAAGGTGAGACGTATTGTGTCATTTTGAAGTGTTTCTTTGTAGGCCTACCTTTGCTTTCCTGGTTTGTCCTCCTGTGTTGAGGGTTATGATGCTTATAGTAAATCAGTCCCAGAATAACAGCACATAAGGAGAAGCCGAAGAGAAGCAGCTTCCTCCTATGGTTTATCCACACAGCCTTTACTTGGTGCTGGAGCCCGGGGTTAGACTCCTGGATCTGGGTTTGATGGATCTGGGTTTGAGTGTTCTGGGTTTGTTGGATCTGGGTGGTGTGGGGGGGATCCTGGGTGGGGACAGGCGGCTGCAATAAAGATGGAGGCTGGAGCCCCCCCTCAGGTTCTGGCGGTGACGATGGATGGACCGATAGCTGAGGCTGGAGGTGATCAGATGAAGTGGTCAAATTTTAAGCAATAACATTCTTTTTAAATGTAATATTTTATGTAATTGCTATTATAATAATCAGGTTCAGAAATCCTTTATTTGTCCCACAGCAAGGAAATTAACTAAACAAATCTTAAAGGTTAAGCATTAGTAAATTGATAAATGATATGTTATAGATTACTATCTCCCACTTCAGTTATTCCATGCTTTTCCAAGATTTTTGGGGGACTACATTTTAAGCATTTAAACGTGTATAATATTGTATAAACACGGTATGGACTCCAATACGCCTCTTTGTCTTCAACCCTTTATTTCACCCTTTTCTAAAAGCTTACTTATAAAATGTTAACAAGTACTTAGTGATATCCCTGTCAAGACTCTAGAAATGAAAAATTAGAATTGCTTTGATTCCAACATATTGCTGTTTTTAACTGTAATTTACGATGTGAAGTAAAAGTTATGTTGTTTTATACGTTTTTTTACCTTACCCGTTTTATTCCTTTTCATTTTTTCTAAGTCACCTGTCTCAACTTTCTTTTTAAACGTGCAAATAAAACATAACGCCTGTTCACTAACAGAAATATAGTAATATAACGGGACTTAACAGATTGAGTCAATAAGTGTGGTCATCGACTCAGCAGTAAAAACCCTCTGTCATGCACCTCTCCCCGAAACACATGCATGGCTAGAAAAACAAGAGTTTCTTCAAGAGTTTGAGTGAACACAGAGTTAATAACTAAAATAAAAACTATAATTCGTGGTCTACATATTTTATATATCTTTAACAGTATTGGAACTGGCAAGCAGCATGTGTTATGTCCTGCAATGATCCAAAGTAACCAGAGAAAGCTGATTTAAACTAAATCAGTTTGCTTTTGGCAACACAATCATTGGCAAAACAATTTCAGCACATTGTAGAATCTATCAAAAACACATCATATAAATAATAACGACATTTCCTTGGCAGGAACATGGGTGGCTCTGCTCCAGTTTCCAGCAACTTCAAAAAACACTCACATTAGCCTCATGTGAACACAGTAAACAGCTTCATAACAACATGTCAACTTTCTCACAGATCCTACCTCTGGGTCTGTTGGAGTTCCACTCATTCTGAGCAGATGGATGTGTCTCTCTGTGTTTCCCCAGCCTGTTCTCTGTCTTTCACATTTGATGTTTAACTTCACGTGTGCCGTGCTGTCCGTCAAACAGCTCTCTATCTCTCTGCATCACTCACTTCTCTCCTGACGCTCTGATAAAAACAACTCTGCAGGCCACGTCTTACTCTCCTCTCCAGATGATCCTGACTGAATCTGCTCTGCAACATGCATGAAAACTCTCCATCCTGTGTGTAGGGTTAAATGCTTGGGAACAGAAGGCCTGCAGGGTTGATGAGTTGAGGCAAACACCTTTTTTTTGTTGCCTGTACATTGTTGCATTGTATTGAATGCGGGTATGCACGTCCTGCAGAGTAAACACGCTCTGATGCACACCCACTCACGTCCGCTGTCGTCACTATCAGTGCAACGCAGGGCTGTTCACTACTGATAGAGCACATCATCCAGGGTCTGAGAGGAAACACGTCTCATGAGAGTCACATGGAGGCCGACCAGGGAGAATATGGTGGAAAAACAAACATATTAATTTAACGGGGCACATTAATAAACATTGCTGTCAATGCACCAGAGTGAGTGCTTGTTCATCTGCAGCTCCTGGACGGATGTTACAAGTTCAGCCTAAAAGAAAATTATAGTATTGAAAAAATTCATGAAATCATCCAAAACATTTTATCATGCAACGAGGAGGCTCACATTGCAGGACATGGCAATACAAATAAAACACATTTTATAACAATAATATAAACGACAAACCTTTTTTGGGACTATTTGTGTGTTTCCCCACCACTTTTTAAAATTGCCAATTGTGTCCCCACCACTTTTTAAAAGTATAACTTATGAATGTTCTTGAAAATAGCGTGCACAAAGAAATGTAATAAACAAGAACACTGGTTTAGTGTCAAGATGTTAAAAAAGTAATGTAAATTAAGAATAGTTCCTCCTTACTCTACTGACTCTAAAATGACCCAAAAAAATGCGGCAATGTTGGGGTAGGCCTACTTGTAATTTTTCTCAATTGTTTATCTTTTATTCTTCTCTATGCAATGCAATTTGTACATTTTACTGCACTACGTTTATTTGATAACTGTAGTAACGCAGTAATTAAAAAAATAACGCAACAAATAAATTAATGTAGTGGCAATTTCTTATGTTACCTTATATGGTAAAACCAAATGCTTCTAAAAAGCATTGTCTAACACTACTGTACCATTTCGGCATATGTGCTGTTTTCTGTGCATACTCTGGGTTATTATTCTCAAGCGCTTCAAGGCCACAGAGCTGATTTGGCAGACTATGTTGAAACTACTCCTCTTCACACAAAGTTTGAACTTCCATATTCTGATAACCGTTATACTTTCTGTAGCTCAAGGACACAGGTGTCTAATAACAATATGAGACATCCGTGTGAAAGCAGATTTCTGAGGCGTTCCGCTACACAAAACTCTGTCTGCCCGCCCTATCTTGTATATAAGCTTTGCTATTCTGTGACTATTGCGCACACTCCTGCAGACTATCCTATACTCTGTGAGACCTGTGCCTTCGAGGCGCCTCGAATAAAGAACCAGAAAGACAACTCTGTTTGTTTCACCAGTTTATTGATTGATCATTCTAATTGTATATCTCCACAGTATTGACTAGGTCTAAGATTTCCATAACATTAACTAACAATTTGTAAGGTTAAGCTTCCCATCATTATTTAATATATTTTATATCTACACCTTTACAGCTGCAAATGAACACTTAAATAACTATAATTCAGTAATATAATATTCATTATGAATTTGATCAATCTGCGTCATGAGCACTTTTACGTTTATTTTGATGAAATAACCTTTGTAATTTTTGAAAGCAGATATTTATGTAACATAAGGCGCTTTCAACAGGGGTGGTTCTAGGGGGGCCAGTGCCCCCTAACACTGACCTCTGACCCCCCTGTGGCCCCCCTAACAATGACAAGTTTTTTGTGTTTTTTTAAATGTATATTTTCTGGTACTCAGTTTGCCAAAAACCGCAGGATTTTGTTTCTGTAATGTGAGATTGTGCAGACACCCTTATGTAAAGTAGAGACGTAACTGTTCATTGCCTTTATTTTTATATAAATATGGTGTTAGTGCAAACATTGCACTATAACTTAAGCTGAAGCTAACAGTAATAACTATAAGATCTATCTGAAATAAATAAGTGTACTGAAACAAATACCAATTTCTGTATTGCATTGTTTTCTTATGCGCAATTACTTCATACTGTCTAGTTCTCTTTTTCGTCCTGCATTTATTGTGCCCCCCTCAGAAAATAACTGGCCCCCCAGTGGCCCCCCCCCCAGTCAAATTGGTCTAGAACCGCCACTGGCTTTCAAACCGGAGTACTTTTCCCCGTACTTTTCCCGTTTAGTTCCGTTAGTGCCTGGAATTTTGCGTTCACACCAAAAAGAGAACTAGTTAGTTCAGAGAACTTTTACCCTCATTTTTAGTGCCTACTAGAGAGGTGGTACTATCCTGGGGATTAGCATTAGCCCAGCGCACCAACGGAGAGAGACTAATTTATGGCAACGCAAAATAAAACATGGGAGCGGTGGAGTGATGAGGAGGTGTCGGCGTTCTGGCGATTTACTCGGAAGGCTTCAGTAGAAGCTGCTGGGAGTCCGGGGACTTCGTAGTCCGGACCGCCACCGTGAAGTACAAAATTAGAAAAGTGCCGGTCAGAGGGGACGCCACTCTGACCGGCACTTTTCTAATTTTGTCCGGAATATTTAAACTTTAACGGACATGTTGACCGGCGGAAAACATTTTTAACAGAAACTCTGCCGCACGGTTCCCTCGTCCCTTGGAAGAGGCCGAGAGGTGGGTGTTTTTCATCTACTGGAACCGGAGAGATTTACAGCAGGAGCACACGCCGTCCACCGCGGAGAATAAACAGAAGGGCAACCATGCTCCAGGGTCTTCTTCGCTGCTTTTGGTGTATTTTGAGGCGGCAGCAGCACCACTTACAGGCCCGGCATATGTACTACAGCGTTTCCAGCGGTCTCGTGTGAACGGACCATAGACTGTATGGAACGGACACGTTAATTGAGCCGAAACGGAAGACTTTTTTGAAAACGCATACGGTGCGTAAACGTTCCCGTGTAAATGGGGTCTGAGTACGGCAAAGTACTTAGTGTGAGAGCGGCTATAGTAATGTTTACAATGTAGTATTGCAACTTTAATTTAAGTAAACTATAATACTTATTCCACCACCTGATTAATAGCATGGTTGTACAGTTGAGAGATCAGACAGAAACATTTGGTATTTAGCATTGTATTTATTTATTTGTTTATCTTTTGATACAGTCAAAGGGAGGGGGGGGCTAAATAAGGATTTTAAACACATACACACATATCAAACAGGAATTCCTTTTTAAAAAAGTTATATGAAAAGACAAGGCATCCGCATGTAATACAATATGACAAACATAACAGAACGCCAGATAAATGCAACCATGAAAGCATTATCAAATCTCAGAGTGATGACGAAGGCGGAGCGGGCGGTGCAGACTGAAGAGGAAACACTGGAGGAAACACCACCACTGACACAGATAGCATGCAACGCTCAATCACTGTTGCCATGTTTTGTGTTTTTCTGTGTGGAATGAATTTCTGTAGGCTCAACTCAGAGAAACAACAGCAGAGAAGGCAGGTCTCCAGGGTCAGAATGGAATCATTGTAAGCATTTATCAACGAAATACAGTACAGTAAGATAGGAATAAAGTAGAATATACCGACATGAACAGAGTAAAAAAAGATGAATAATGGAAATAATAGTGGTATTTACTTTAACAATACAATAAACCAAAAATAAACTGGGCTCAAACACAAGAAGGTGATTAAGAACATACATGAAAGTCAGACATTGAATCTCATGTAACGTGTTTTATTAACTTCCAGCTACAACATAATTGGTCACTAATTTGCATCATATGCTAATCTATTATTCTACTGTAAGGACAGGTTGTTTTGTACACATAACCTTAATACTTAATAAAAAAGAATCCATAAATTATAATATTTAAAGCAAGAGATGCATATCAAAAGCTACTAGTATGTCTAGATGGTTACCACTAATACAAAATGTATCATGTGCGGGGGCTTTAGAGTCAAAGCGACACTCAAAGGCTTTTTTATTTCACTGTGGAAATGTGCAACGATCACATGATAGGTCCTGTTTTCAGCCGTGCAGCTGGCATTCATAACCATTTTGTTTTTATTAGACCCGTTGAATGGGATCTGTGCTTGTTCATAATTGTGCATTCAAAAAGCATGCATGTAAAAATACTCAAGGGACTCATTTTTGTTCTGATCTTGCCCTTTTACGGTGTGTATGATTGAAGGAGAGAAAGCTACGAGACATAGTGAAAACGCATGCCTGTAAATGATCAAATTCACATCACAAACTAAGAGCAACAATCCCCGTTTTTGTTTTTTGCAGTTAATGATTAGCCCTAGACGTCTTTAAGATGCTGTCGGAGTAGATTGGCTGACATGAAGCACTCTAGGCAGGGGAAAGCATCATTAACCATGCGTGCAGGCACAAAAACTGCCAACATGTTAAAGATATTCTCAACCAGCAGCCAATCGGAGTGGTGAAATCTGCAGAGTGGTCAAATGTGGTACTTCTCAGCCTATGGTAAAAAAGCATCTTCGTTACAATGCTCACAGGGACAGAGACCGCCCGCTTAAAATGGCAATTTCTTGTTGCTACTTACAATATCGAGGCGCGAGAAGGCAACTTTATATTCTTCAGACTGCTCTTTTGACTGTTCTTGTGCAAGTTATGCTGGAAACGTTTAGCGTAAACATGGAATTGGCACAAAAAATACGTTGTTGTACACAAAGAGGGCTAGATGAGTTGGGGGATAAAAGATGGAAATCAATGCAGTACATTACTTCTGCACTGAAGAGAACAAAGACGAGGGGAATACTACTCTGGATCTGCATGCAGACACACTGCTCCACGCACATACACACACACACACACACACACACACACACACCTGCCACATGTACACTGAATGACTGCTGCCAAGGCAAAAGGGCCGCTGGATGAATCCCGTGCTTTTGGATTTTGGTTCATAGTTAAATCGGAGAGTAACGCCGCTTCAGCCAATCACTGCGCAGCTTGCTTGGCTCGCTGGGTGTGGCACTTCATACACAGGATCTTGCCATCCAATGGGTAGCAGCCATTTTCATCGGCTTCTATGGAGAGAGGGCGGGCACAATCCTGCAGGACAGACACACAGATGTGTTTATTAGCAGGTTATTTACTAAGATAAGATAAGAAGTACTTTATTGATACCAATTTGCGATTTGTTTTGCGTTTGCAGCAGCATAAAAGACATGGTATTGTACGATACAAAATTAAAAGACTAGAAATAAACATTTCAACATGTAAACATCTCAATAGAAATACAATAGCATTAAAAAAAAGTTGAAAATATACATGTTGAATTACAAATGTACCGTAACAAAATATAAAGCGGGATATTATATATACGTAAGTATGTGAGCAATGGAATATTAGATTGAATAATACAGGCCATAAGTCCTGCACTGTTGAAAGAACATCCATAACATTCATCTGTTTGCAACTCATATCAATATTCCAATTACTTGTATATATACTATTCTGCACTATTTCCTATTATATTCTATTTTATTTACTTGCACTATTTATCTGTTTATTGTGTTGCACTGTAGGAGGAGCCTGTGACCTAAGATGTTCACTACACTGTAGCTATGCACACCTGACAATAAAAGCCTGGAACCTTGAACATTATGTGAGGTTTATTTTGACAACACCTTGAGTTTAAATGTTCTCACCTCCACAACGGGTAACACTTTGAGGGTGGAAGTTCTTGTCCAGAGCGACCACTCTGACCGTCTCCTCGCTGCCCGGGGAGGGCACGATGGGCTCGTTACAGCTCACACACTGAGGGGAGAAAACGCCGGGAATAGAAGAGGGGGGGGGGGTTAGTTGATCGCCTTAAGATAATTCTCACACATTTCACACTCGTAGTCAAGTAGCACCGAAAGCAGTATGCTGTGGGGCCTGTCAGCTAGTTGTCTGACGGATTTATTGGTATTTCTTTCCTTGTCCGATGTGAGGGGCCAAGGACAGAGAGGGTCGTATCGTAGGGATATTCTGTACAAACTGTCCACTGAGACAAATATAACATTTGTGATATTGGGCTATATAAATAAACATTGATTGATTGATTTGTATAGCCACAGTTTAGCCTGCTGTGCACACTTTCACATGAGGAAGAAGAGCTGCTGCCTCCTTCCTCCAATAAACTCTTATCAGTATTCAGAGGTATGATAAATGGGGTCATAGAAATGTATAAACTGCTAAAATAGATTTGACCTTTCAATCATACAGGACCAAGAGCAACAGACTTCCCCTTAATTTGTTTATAGCACATACATCTGTTTACAATCCATACATCTATACACACTTACAATAAGCTGTGTTTTATTCCAATGTACAGTATTAAAATGGTAAATGGACTGTACTTATGTAGCGCTTTATCCAGTCTTTACGACCCCTCAAAGCGCTTTACATACTACATGTCATTCACCCATTCATACAGAGCAGTGAACCTTACTCTAGGAACTAACATTCACACACCTTTGGCCATCGGGAGCAACTCCCATTCTCATACATTCTCCTTTATCCTGTTAAGATGTATTGTTCCAAGAAGCTGGGACTTCAGATGTTCATTGCCAACCAGAACACACGAGAGAGAAAGATGTTTGAAAAGAGTAAATTATATAGAAATAATAACTAATAAATACAATTATTTACAAATACACACACCTTCCTATGTGTCTCTGCTTGTGTTTATAACATCCCCAAATGATTGATGATAATAATAAACCTGACCAAGTAATTTCCATGTAAGATAAGAAATTCAATTTTATGGATTTGTTGATTTTCACAGGACACTATTTTCTGAATATTTTGTCTTTTTTTTCTTTAAGCTTTAAAAAGGTAGGGTAGGTAAGAATGGAGAAACCAGCTCCATGTGCGCTAGAATTTGAAAGTACGCAGCCGAAAAAAATCTGCCCCTTCCTTCAGACTTCCTCACAGAGCCCCTCCTCCAACACACACGACGCGCACATGACCAATGAGGGCACGAGATGAGTTTGTGCCCAGATGGAAGGCTGACAGGCAGGTAGGCCATCCAGTTACTTTAGGTCGTGCTTTTTACAGCGTCACGGCTTCCACAGATGCATTTTTTTATGGATTTATTGTCAAAGCATTTAATTTATATAAATATATGTGTGTGTGTGTGTGTGTATATGTCCACATCTGTAGCCTGTTATTGTCTCATTATTCTGCACTGTGAATGAATTAAAAGTAAATATACAAGTCATCATGAACACAGTTCTGTCCATCAGACAGAGGGCTTCTGTGCCTCCTGTCATCATTAATGGACGTATCTTTAAAATGACCGCTCAGAGGAGAGGAGTTCTCATTTCTCTAAACGCCTGCTGCTTCGCCTCCTCTCTCCTCGGTTCCCCTCCTCGACTCGCATCTCCTGTGGGCGGGACTAAGACACGAGGAGGGGAGTCGAGGAGGGGAATTAGAGAATTGAGAAACCTTCTTTGTCAAAGTCTTGTCCCACATTGTTTGCTTGTCAACACACATTGCATAGAGATGTAATATTTCCTCGTCAGAGAGGAGTGAACAGCCAGTATCCACCTGTGGTAATCCGGGACGCAGTAGGGGTTGTTGTTGTCGTCGGTGATGAAGGGCGCCCCCTCCAGAGAGCAGGAGCAGGTGCTGCAGCGGAAACAGTGAGAGTGGAAACACTGGCCCACTGCCTTCAGCACGCGGTCTGTGATCCTCTCCCCGCAGCGGGAACACACCGCCAGAGAGCTCTGAGGACCAGCGGGGGGGGATGATTAATAATCAACACTGTGTATTATTAGTTATTTGTGTTATTAAAGAGCAATGGTGGAATGTAATCAGGTACATCTACTCAAGTACTGTACTTAAAGGTCCCCTATTATACTGTTTCTCATCAATATATTACAGGTCTCAGTTATATACAAAACATGTCTCACATGAAAATAAGGAGCCCCTCCCCACGCCCCTCTGAGAGATATTTGGTTAAAAAGACCACAATGGTGCTCTAGGAGGAGACTCAGGTGATAAGGGGGGGGTTACCTTGGTTGCTGATTGGCTAATGGTTACACAAGACAAAAAATGATGACATCATAAAGTGGCCAAAATCTGATCAGCTCATTTTCAGACAGGTTTTTATAGAAATGGATCAAAAAGAGAGAGAATCTTTGTTCCTGAAACTTTCAGAGTCTCTTTCCACAGAGGGGACACATGTTGATGAAGAAGAGACATGAAGAAGAGGGGACACATGTTGATGTAGAAGAGACATGGAGAAGAGGGGACACATGTTGATGTAGAAGAGACACTGAAGAAGAGGGGACACATGTTGATGTAGAAGAGACATGGAAGAAGAGGGGACACATGTTGATGTAGAAGAGACATGAAGAAGAGGGGGACACATGTTGATGTAGAAGAGACATGAAGAAGAGGGGACACGTGTTGATGTAGAAGAGACGTGAAGAAGAGGGGACACAATTTGATGTAGAAGAGACATGAAGAAGAGGGGACACATGTTTGATGTAGAAGAGACATGAAGAAGAGGGGACACATGTTGATGTAGAAGAGACATGAAGAAGAGGGGACACATGTTGATGTAGAAGAGACATGAAGAAGAGGGGACACATGTTGATGTAGAAGAGACATGAAGAAGAGGGGATACATGTTGATGAAGAAGAAGAAGAGGGGACACACTGTTGATTGTAGACAGAGACATGGAGAAGAGGGACACTGTTGAATGTAGAAGAGACCATGAAGAAGAGGGGACACATGTTGAGTAGAAGAGACATGAAGAAGAGGGACACATGTTGATTGTAGAAGAGACATGGAGAATAGGGGACACATGTTGATGTAGAAGAGACATGAAGAAGAGGGGACACATGTTGATGTAGAAGAAGGACATGAACAAGAGGGGACACATGTTGATGTAGAAGAGACATGAAGAAGAGGGGACACATGTTGATGTAGAGAGACATGAAGAAGAGGGGACACATGTTGATGTAGAAGAGACATGAAGAGGAGGGGACACATGTTGATGTAGAAGAGACATGAAGAAGAGGGGATACATGTTGATGAGAAGAGACATGAAGAAGAGGGGACACATGTTGATGTAGAAGAGACAATGAAGAAGAGGGGACACATGTTGATGTAGAAGAGACATGAAGAAGAGGGGACACATGTTGATGTAGAAGAGACATGAAGAAGAGGGGACACATGTTGATGAGAAGAGACATGAAGAAGAGGGGACACATGTTGATGTAGAAGAGACATGAAGAAGAGGGGACACATGTTGATGTAGAGAGACATGAAGAAGAGGGGACACATGTTGATGTAGAAGAGACATGAAGAAGAGGGGACACATGTTGATGTAGAAGAGACATGAAGAAGAGGGGACACATGTTGATGTAGAAGAGACATGAAGAAGAGACATATGTTGATGTAGAAGAGACATGAAGAGAGAGGGACACATGTTGATGTAGAAGAAGACATGAAGAAGAGGGGACACATGTTTGATGTAGAAGAGACATGAAGAAGAGGGGACACATGTTGATGTAGAAGAGACCATGAAGAAGAGGGACACATGTTGATGTAGAAGAGACATGAGAAGAGGGGAACACATGTTGATGTAGAAGAGACATGAAGAAGAGGGACGACACATGTTGATGTAGAAGGCCAGAGAAGACGTGGACACATGTTGATGTAGAAGAGACATGAAGAAGAGGGGACACATGTTGATGTAGAAGAGACATGAAGAAGAGGGGACACATGTTGATGTAGAATGAGACATGAAGAAGAGGGGACACATGTTTGATGTAGAAGAGACATGAAGAAGAGGGGACACATGTTGATGATAGAGAGACATGAAGACTAGGGGACACATGTTGATGTAGAAGAGACATGAAGAAGAGGGGACACATGTTGATGTAGAAGAGACATGAAGAAGGGGGACACATGTTGATGTAGAAGAGAGGACATGAAGAAGAGGGGACACATGTTGATGTAGAAGAGACATGAAGAAGAGACGACACATGTTGATGTAGAAGAGACATGAAGAAGAGGGGACACATGTTGATGTAGAAGAGACATGAAGAAGAGACGACACATGTTGATGTAGAAGAGACATGAAGAAGAGGGGACACCATGTTGATGTAGAAGAGACATGAGAAGAGGGGACACATGTTGATGTAGAAGAGACATGAAGAAGAGGGACACTGTTGATGTAGAAGAGACATGGAGAAGAGGGGACACAATGTTGATGTGCTAGAAGAGACATGAAGAAGAGGGGACACATGTTGATTGCTAGAAGAGACATGAAGAAGAGAGGGACACATGTTTGATGTAGAAGAGACATGAAGAAGAGGGGACACATGTTGATGTAGACGAGACATGAAGAAGAGGGGACACATGTTGATGTAGAAGAGACATGAAAGACGAGGGACACATGTTGATCTGTAGAAGAGACATGAAGAAGAGGGGACACATGTTGATGTAGAAGAGACATGAAGAAGAGGAGACACATGTTGATGTAGAAGAGACATGAAGAAGAGGGGACACATGTTGATGTAGAAGAGACATGAAGAAGAGGGGACACATGTTGATGTAGAAGAGACATGAGAAGAGGGGACACATGTTGATGTAGAAGAGACATGAAGAGAGGGGAACACATGTGATGTAGAAGAGACATGAAGAAGAGGGGACACATGTTGATGTAGAAAGACATGAAGAAGAGGGGACACATGTTGATGTAGAAGAGACATGAAGAAAGAGGGACACATGTTGATGTAGAAGAGACATGAAGAAGAGGGGACACATGTTGATGTAGAAGAGACATAGAAGAGGGGGACACATGTTGATGTAGAAGAGACATAGAAGAAGAGGACACCATGTGATGTTGATGTAGAAGAGACATGAAGAAGAGGGGACACATGTTGATGTAGAAGAGACATGAAGAAGAGGGGACACATGTTGATGTAGAAGAGACATGAAGAAGAGGGGACACATGTTGATGTAGAAGAGACATGAAGAAGAGGGGACACATGTTGATGAAGAAGAGACATGAAGAAGAGGGGACACATGTTGATGTAGAAGAGACATGAAGAAGAGGGGACACATGTTGATGTAGAAGAGACATGAAGAAGAGGGGACACATGTTGATGTAGAAGAGACATGAAGAAGAGGGACACATGTTGATGTAGAAGAGACATGAAGAAGAGGGGACACATGTTGATGTAGAAGAGACATGGAAAGAGGGGACACATGTTGATGTAGAAGAGACATGAAGAGAGGGGACACATGTTGATGTAAGAGACATGAAGAAGAGGGACACATGTTGAATGTAGAAGAGTACATGAAGAAGAGGGCACATTTGAGTAGAAGAGACATGAGAGAGGGGGACACATGTTTGATGTAGAAGAGACATGAAAAAGTGGATTTTGCATAATAGGTGACCTTTAAAACGTTTGAATTTGAAAAAGTACGTGTCTTTTGCTGTGATCCTGCAGTGTGCATTGGCCCCTCACCGTGTAGCAGTCATCACACTGGGGGGCCCCGTCGCGGTCATAGAACTGCAGGCCCTGCAGGGGGCGCTGGCAGCTCAGGCAGCAGAAGCAGTCGGAGTGGAAGAGTTTCTCCATGGCTCTGACGGCCGGCTGGGTGCGGGACAGAGCCTCGCCACACTTCCCACACATCTCTGAACAGGGAGGAGAGAGGCACAGAGAGAGAAGTTTGAATAAATAAGATATACAAACAAGATTATTCACAAATACATCCATCTTTCTACTCTCCTCTGCTTGTGTTAATAACTACAGTGTCCTTCCTTAATGCTTATTATATATGTAATGTAATGCGCTTCGAGCACTTGGAAAAGCGCTAAAATAAATACCAGTAATTGTTATTATTTCCACATTAAAAAAAGACGATTTAATGGATTTGTTTAGTTGTACGGACTCTTGTTGTGAGCAGCTTCATGTAGGATCTATTTTTCATTACACCAAACTACACCCACCAATCTCGTTCGCACTTCCTCCTGCACAAGGAGAGAGTTGGCAGATATAGTTAAGTAGGAAGTAAATAGTTCCTCCATCAAACTACTGAGAGCAAGATCTGTGAATTACCTCTGGATAGAGACATTTCAATTTGAGTTTTTAATTTATTTTTGCTGCTTTAAGCTTCACAAGACGAGTGCCATCTAGTTCCTCTATATTGGATCGAAGGCAGATATCTTCAACTCTCTGCAACTTGCATTAAAATGTACGTTTGGTTTCGGGGTGGACTGTCCCTTTAAGGTCATGCAGTGAACTGAAAACCACTGCAGAGATATATAAAAGCCTGTGAATACATTTTATTATCTATAAATATTTTGCGTTCAGCCAGAAAAAAATCGGAACATTTCCATTCTCTTATTTACTGTTTGTTTTACTTCGTGTGTTTTATAATGTGTGTATTCGTATTCTGTTTCTGTGTGAAAGCACTTTTGACCTCTGTTTGAAAAGTAGTAACAGTACTTTTTTATATTTCCAGTCTTGGGTATTACATAGCTTTCTCATATTGCAAACAAATCTATTTAGAAATGACATGATAATGTTATTTTTTTTAATCATAAATATCACATCCACCGTCTGTCTTTGTGTCGTGTGTGTGTGTGTACCTGTCGGTGGGGAGGTGATGACGGGTGCGTTTGTGTCCATGTCTCTGATGAAGTCCTTGGTCATCCTCTCCAGCTCCTCCACCTCCCTCATATTCAGAGGGACGCCTCCACCTGGGATAGCCACTGGGCCGGAGGGTGAGGGCTACACACACACACACACACACACACACACCATTAAAGCATACATTATTCACATAGCTTCATTCAACATACCTTAAATAGCATTTTGTTATTCACGATTGAGCAGTTTACCTCTAGAAACACGGTTAGTGCAGGTCCAGAGATGAATAATTCTCATGTGATGACTAGAAGCTAAATTATTTGTGCCTTTTTACTGTACATGCAAAGCAATGAGTGTTTCTTTAGTGAAATAATAATAATAAACTTTATTTGTAAGAGAGGCGAACGGTGGACCTCCATGGTGGGACCTTATTTCGGAAAAATTATGTATTTAAATCAATGGGGAGAGAAAAGTTATCTTTCGATCCCGTTTGAATTGTGCCACGAATTACAAACATGATGTTTGTCAATTTAATAGATAATTTTTCAAGTTAACCATTTTCTTTTTGCCTTAAAACTGTGAAGTAAGACTTTTTTTTTGTGAAACCGCTCAATGAACTACATCTCTGGTCTCGCACAACAACACACGTCACCAAGATGGCCGTCACTACTGTCTTGCCAAACAAGGGATTGACTACCCTCACTATCACCACAATGAAACACGTCCAGAAGAATGTCATGCAAAGCTGCCTGCCTGCCTGCCTTCGATTCTCCCTGAACTTTTTAATGTTCAATGTTAATCATTTG
This sequence comes from Gymnodraco acuticeps, assembly GCF_902827175.1. Classification (NCBI taxonomy): domain Eukaryota; kingdom Metazoa; phylum Chordata; class Actinopteri; order Perciformes; family Bathydraconidae; genus Gymnodraco; species Gymnodraco acuticeps. The sequence continues at coordinate 223,398 of NW_022990233.1, read as the reverse complement.
TGCAGATAGCACAAAAGTAGAAAAGATCGCCGATGCTAATGTAGCATTAGCATTAGAATGTCTCCCCCGGGGGCATCCGGGCTTAAACGGTGTATTATAGAATGATCACACTGGTGTGACAGTACTCTTCAAAAGGGTTCATGAAATATGACTACTACTCTTACTGTTTAACATTGTGGGTTACTTAATGTCACTTCATGTTAAGGCTAATAAAAATGACAAGGCTAAGGCTGTAATGCTAACTAACGTGCTAGCTACTAGCTAGGTAGCTAACTTGATCCAGCCACTCCTGGTCCTTTCATCAGACGGGAAGCGAAAGAACGAGCAAGACCCATTGCTGGTATGATAACAACCTGGTACTAAGCACACAGGCATCTTGTTAAAGTTATCTTATCTATCTCTTATATTTAGTGGAGGAAAACAATTATGATATCACTTACGCTGGGATTTGTAGTCTTTCTAGTTGCTGTATTTTTCATAGTCTTATATTTCAACAGTTTTACGAAAAACTAACTTTTTTGACATGGAAATTATTTTTTAAGATTGACAAACATCATATGTGTAATTCGTGGCACAATTCAAACGGGATCGAAAGATATCTTTTCTCTCTTCATCGACTTCAATACATAATTTTTCCGAAATAAGGTCCCACGGGTCGGAAGTAGATGGGTGTGACTTCGCCACTCTATAGCATCTTTCAAGCAGCCTTTACAGAAAAACATAACAACAACAATATTAAAATAAATATAGTTATCCTAATGAAATTCCCTTGAATTAAAGCTGACAAGAAATTAAAATAGTTTAAAATAAAACAATTTAAAATAGGATATCAAAAATGTAAAATAATAGCAAAACAGAAAAAATACGCTAAAACATGGACAATGATACTAGTGAGAAATAAAAACATAACATACTGTTGCTGCAGGAGGAGATTTCATTGGTTGGTTAAAGGAGGAGGAGGAGGAGGAGGGGGACGCCATCATCTTGGGCTGAGGAGGAGGAGGAGATTTCATTGGTTGGTTAAAGGAGGAGGAGGGAGACGCCATCATCTTGGGCTGAGGAGGAGGAGGAGATTTCATTGGTTGGTTAAAGGAGGAGGAGGGAGACGCCATCATCTTGGGCTGAGGAGGAGGAGGAGGAGATTTCATTGGTTGGTTAAAGGAGGAGGAGGGAGACGCCATCATCTTGGGCTGAGGTGGAGGAGGAGCAGGCGCAGCGGGGGGGTTCTGGTTTGCAGTCATCTGACCAGCGAAGGGAGAACTCTTGATGTGGTTGAAGGCCGGGGCGGGGGCCGTGGTTTTGGGTGGAGCAGGAGCGGCGGGGGGGGCTGCGGGAGGCGGCGGGAAGGAGCTGGAGGCAGGGGAAGGCTTCGGTGCGACTGGAACCGCGTTCTGGTTCAGGTTCTGGTTCAGTTTCTGCGCCAGGGAGGTTGAGGAAGTGGCCGTTCTCCCTCCGAAAGCAGCTTTGGGGGCCACAGCGGGGGCTTTAGAGAGCGGCTGAGAGGAGTTGGGTCCAGAGTTGTGATTATTGGCGTGTCGGTTCGTTCTGGCTTTGAGTTCTTCGGCCCAGGGAGCAGGAGGCGGGCGGTCTCCCATCTCAAGGGGCGGGAGGAAGGAGAGGGATGGTTTCGGGGCGGTGGGGGGGGGAGCTGGAGGCTTGGGTGCTGTTGCTGGTGCGGAAGAATACTGGCTTGGTATCTGCGGATAAAACGGAAACAATACAGTTATTCCAGATGATTCTCCAAGTCGTTTTGTAGTTTCCTTTGTATATGTAACTATCTATTTGCGGTGTCTGCGTTATATGTTTTACCTTCTCTTACAGCTTATGTTCTTGCGTTGTTTAGGTCTGCAACGTCGTACACCAAAGCAAATTCCTTGTATGTGTGAACGTACCTGACGATAAACTTGATTCTGATTCTACCTCAAAACAAAACTCAACGTGAAGCTCTTGTACACAAGCGTAGAACATAAATCTTCCATTCATTATAAACTGACACTCAACAGAGAGAAGGTAATATTCTGAAAAGCAGCAAGCCGACACTTTTATTAAATTGAACGAGCAACTTTGATTAAAGTAAACACTGGAAGTGCTCCGCAGTTTGAGCTTCTCAGGAGTAGTGCTTCATCTCTGTGAAATGTATTTGGCTGTTTTGAGCCAACATTATTCTGCAGCGATCCAGCACATCCCAGTTGGATGGAAAACGCTCTCCATTTATGGCGCTCTCTCACCGGGTCTCTGGCAGCAAACTCTGGCTCTACCTCACTCTCGTGCTCTCCATTCTGTGTGCATCACTCTCTCTCTCTCTCTCTCTCTCTCTCTCTCTCTCCGAGTGTCTCCTCTCAGTTTGAATCACCAGCTACCTCACTTTTTGTTTTCGGTATGGGGTGCATTTCACTTATCATTGAGCTTTCAACCTGAACAGAGACTAAATGAAACCAACCTCTCCAAACTATTTCCACTGACCCTCCATCTGACTCATTCTCATGATCTACATCATGGCTCCTGTGAAACAAAGCCTTTGTTCTCCTGCTCCTCTCTGTATCCCAGTGTGTGTGTGTGTGTGTGTGTGTGTGTGTGTGTGTGTGTGTGTGACATGCAGTGACATCTTGAATTGATTTTCTTTGGTATATTTGCTTGACTTATTCTGACAATTCATAAGTTATTAAAATAGTGTATTATTTGTCGGTTGACTTATCAATTAGGACTTAAAGGTGGGGTAGGTAATTTTGGAGAAACCAGCTCGAGTGCGTTAGAATTTGAAAATACACAGCCGGAACAAATCTGCCACTTCCTTACAGAGCCCCTCCTCCAACACACACGAACGCGCACATGACCAATGAGGGCACGAGATAAGTTTGTGCACAGATGGAAGGCTGACAGGCAGGTAGGCCATCCAGTTACTTTAGCCGGGCCGGCTCAGATGATTGGTCGTGCTTTTTACAGCGCCACGGCTTCCACAGATGATGTGTTTTTATGGATTTGTTGTCAAAGCACTTCAGATATTCATTGCTATCGGGATGTTAAGAGCATTCCATGGAATATAACAAAAAGTGTATCTCGAGCCGGTTTCTCAAACGTACCTACCCCACCTTTAATTTAAAAAAAGCTCTGGTAAAAGTCAGTCTTGATTTTAGCCCATTCATAAATGTTTTTGTTAATTTGCATTATGAGCAGAAACACTGTTTGAATTACCGGACCCATGTTACAAAAAATCTAAATGTAAAATAATAATTACACTTTCAAAATGGGAAAATGAATGTTAATTTATGTCAAAAGACTGAATAATGTAGTCAAAAGTAATGAGTGATTTATTGCATAATACGAGCAATGACTACACCTGAAAGTGTGATAAGACTATGATAGGGCTACCTGAGTCATTATGGTGTTTAACTGGTGTGTGTGTTTCACAGTGTATTGTCTATCCTTCCTTGCTTCGTACCTTGGGGTTGAAAGGTCCCCTGGTCTCCATCTCGGACAGTAAGTCGGTCAGAGTGTCCAGCTGTTGATCGAAGCTCGTCTGCTTCTCCACAAGTCTCTGGCAGGGGGAGAGGAGGAGATGGTCAAAAGGAGTACATTCATTTACACAAATAAAGTGAAGACAAACAATGAAGCAAAAGACGATGAGCCAGTAAGTGAAAGGTGGATGATGATACATTTTTGACATAAATATGGATATCCTTTACAAGACTGTGTTTGGGGTCTTTAATCTATACAAATATGCAGAAAGAAACATTACTCGAAAAAGTGATTGTGGTGGAAAACCCAGATAAAAGAATGAATGACAAACAAACACACTTAATGTAGTGAGTAATGATGACAGGGAACAAATGAATAATGATTTGGTTATTGAGAACTATTAGATTTTGAATTATTTGATTGTTTAGAGAGGAACATTTAGCATGAACTCTTGCTGATTTAAACAAGGAGGTGTACAGTAGCTGCATTTGTTTTTATTCCCTACATTGCTGCCTTTATAGCCCGACAATCCATCTGCAATTAACACAATCCTACAATTAACTTCTCAACAATAAACCCTTCATGGCATGTCTAAAAACTATTTCAGTTCTATAAATGGGCAATCATTCAGTTAGACGCATGACACTGGGTGATTTACCCCAGACTAATGCTAACATAATTTGTGGAAAAAGGCAGTATTTCCTGCCAACACTCCATGGACTCACAACAATGTCCCCCAGTGTCCTCTCTCATGATGACATTACAAGGAAATGCAGTTACATGCAGCCAAAAGAGGAAACATGCAGACGGACTTTAGCCTGATTCGGGGAAGACAGCATCGTGACTCACCTGTGGGTTTCCAGCAGCACTAGGAATACCAGAGGCAAAGAGGGGTGGAGGTGGAGGGGGAGGGGGAGGGGGTGGGGGAGGAGGGGGAGACGGTAAGGACGGCGGGGGGGCGAAGTCATCGGGGGGAGCTGGGAGCGACAGGTCTTCCACCGCTGGAGGGGGAGCGGGGAATTCAGGAGAGGCCGCCTCGTAGGAAGAGGGTTGACATTCGGGGGGAGGGGCTGGCAAATCATCATCCAGTGGAGGAGGAGGGGGAGGAGGGGGGAAGTCTGGCAGAAATGAGGAGGGATGATTGGTTAAAAAAAAGTTGGGACAGAACGGTTTCAATATGTACGAGGACACGGTCACACGTGCGCAACATTTACATTTGCAAATATTTGACAAAAAGTGGGTGAATAAAACATTTGCTTACGGTAGCAAAGCAAAGCCGCGTCACATGGGTTATATGAGGTTGTGATCTCAGCCAATAGCAACAAGGGTTTGTAGTTGACCCCTCCTGGCACTCCTCGTCTGCCTTTGCACGTGTATGACCGTGCCTTTAATCATCCAATTACATGTTCACTTTCAATAATTGATTTGAGATAGCGAATGTTTTCACACACTTCGTCTATAGCACAAACAGGACAATTATTATTTTTTTAGTTATGGAAATCTTCCACCTTTAAATGTTCTTCTGATAGCTTCTTGTATTAAATGTTAAAGGTGCACTTTGGACTTTTCTTGTAAACAAAGAAAGGCTTTTTTAGTGTTTCTTATCAAAAACACATTGAGTGTATCCTGGTGGTCAAGCAGACATGTTGAATGCATTTCCTCACGGAGAAAACATTTAGGAATTATATTTAGTAAATATTGGTACTGTTTATATTGGTACTCTTGCTAGTGCTTTTCTTCTGCACAGCATTTGCAGGTGCATTGCTACACTCCTTTGCGCATGAACACCATCAATGGTCGACCCAAATAGCGTAAAACCATGAGCTGGAAAACTGCATGTGTTTCCTCATGCATGCCAGACCCACTTGAAAAACAAATACTGTTGTAGGGTTCAAAAACTCAACAGGGTACCTTTAATTTGGCGGGGTTTAGTTATCTGCAAATTCATACTAGTTGTTCAACGTAAGCACAACCCCAAAAGTAAAAATCCCCCCTAAAGCAAAGTTATTAGACCATCACATTTAACACAGGAAGACAGGAGTTACAGAACAGTGACGTTATGTCTCGGAGACGACTCATTAAAACGACAGCCCCACACTGAGCTATTATGAACTCAACTGTAAAGCTCTGCATGCTGTGGCGTAAAAAAGCAGCAGGAGGAGTGGGGGGGAGAGGGGGGAGCTGACTTAAAGGTCCCCTATTATTCTGTTTTTCATCAATATATTATAGGTCTCAGATATATACAGAACATGTCTCTGAAGTGTTTGGCTCCAAACACCAAACAGATCATGGCAGCATTACCCATAATCCCCTCTGTTTCAGCCCTGTTTCAAAAGTGCTGATTCTCTGTCTGTTACTTCAGATGAAAATAAGGAGCCCCTCCCCACGCCCCTCTGAGAGAGATTTGGTTAAAATAAATAACACAATAGGCGCGTTCACAGCGGAGTACTTTAACCCGTACCTTTCCCGTTTAGTTCCGTTAGTGCCTGGAATTTTGCGTTCACACCAAAAAGAGTACTTAGTTCAGGGAACTTTTACCCCCTTGTCAGTGCCTGCTAGAGAGGTGGTACTATCCTGGAGAGAGAAAAGTACCAATTTTCGATTGGCTGGGCGAATTGCAAACCACGCCCCGTAAAACTCTGAAAAGTTTGAGAGTCCCAGCAGCTTCTACTGAAGCCAGTCCCCAACTCCGGAGACTTCCGGCCGGGGACTTCGGGTGGCAGTATACGCCGTGAAGTTGTTTGCGGCCTGCCAGTAAACCCAAAGCAGAAGAAGAACAAGTGACGTCAGCGGCTTCATTTGACTAATCCTCCCTCAGGGTCTTATTCCGGTGTGAACGCGATCTGCTCTTAGTTCCATGGGGGAACTAAGTACGGCAAAGTACTTGGTGTGAAAGCGGCTAATGGTGCTCTAGGAGGAGTATCAGGTGATAAGGTGGGGGGGGGGTTACCTTGGTTGGTGATTGGCTAATGGTTACACAAGCCAAAAACATCGTTATGACATCATAAAGTGGCCAGAATCTGATCAGCTCATTTTCAGACAGGTTTTTATAGAAATGGATCAGGACAAAAAGAGAGAGAATCTTTGTTCCTGAAACTTTCAGAATCTCTTTCCACAGAGGGGACACATGTTGATGTAGAAGAGACATGAACAAGTGGATTTTGCATAGTAGGTGACCTTTAAATGTGTCTCTAAATAAGTAAGACAATGCAACATACCATCACAGAGCGAAGGGGGCGGCGGAGGAAGGTCTCCCACTCGACCAATCACAGCCGTGCCTACAGGTGTGGGTGATGGACCCGAGGGGGGGGTCACACTCTTGGACCGCGGCGGGGCCACAGAGGCAAACTTCTTTGGCTGGTTGTAGAAGGACGGGGTGGTGACTTTGAAGTTCAGAGACGACGTCACCATGAACGGCTTGCTGCTGCTGGACTCCTCCATGTTGGGTGTTTATCTGAGGGCCAACACAAGAGACATTAGTTCAAATGTGCTGGAGAATAAATATGAACTCTAAAAAGGTATGAAAACAGGTTCAAACAACTCCCAACGACTACGTTAATCAGCTGACTGAAGTAAAGGGCTTGCATTCCTTGGCAGCGTAAGCAGGTCAAGTATTTTGCTGGAGAATTAGTGGTGATGACACACCAGCTAAACATTTGGCTGAATACAATTCCAAACTACACACTAATTGCAACCAGATTTGTCTATGGGGAGCTCTTACACTGAACAAATGAACTACAGAAAGGTCAGAATGCAAACTACATTCGATGGTTAGTTGCTCTTCACAGCATTACGGCCCGTCCACACTACAGCTTCAAAAAAAGCTTGGAGCTGGGCGTGTCTGAAGCTCGACCAACAACCAATCACATGAATCTCCCGCCCCTGACACACAAGCAGCGGTTTGATTGGCTAGAGCTTGTACTGGCATATGATTTGATTGGCTGACGCTTCCACCGAAAGCTTCAGAAGCTTCAAAAGTTGAACATTGCTCAACTTTTGCAGCCTGAAACGCCAGGAAAGCTCCGCTCTGCTTCCCACAATGCAGTTCGGCGAAAAGTGACGTCACCCCATTCAAAGTGAATGGGCAGACGCGTTGGAAACCGTTTTTGAAGCTGTCGAAGCTGTAGTGTGGACGGGCCATTGGTGTAAACGGGGAAAATGGTGAGACAAAACAACAAATAAAAGTTTTTGTATCCAACTTTTAAATTGTCTGTTACTTCTTCAAATTGCAGTTTGATTGAGACGATCTATTCAAGTTGTTCCGCATTTCCTGTTCTCCTTTTATACCAACTGCCACTATGCAGATTGGTACCCATTGTATACTTTATAACTGTGGCACAGCTGTCTCGCCCCCTAAAGTCTTAGCAAACTAATTAAAATAGAACTTTATTGTGGCTTGCAGTGTTCCTTATGGACGTTTCTGGATTTTGTTAAATACCAATACAAAAAAAAGACACGAGGCATTCTGCAAATCTAGTGTTTCTCCTAAACATAAAAGCTTTGGCAAATGTTCCGCAGTGGAATGAGGAGAGTGTGTGAACATCACCTCAGGCCGTGAATACAGAGCAGACACAGTGGCTCTCCCAGAAGCCACAAAGTATTTACACGACATAACACATGTCAGGGACGATAGCAACTATCATAACATATTCATGTGAGGAGCGTCAAGAAGAGGGAGAGCTCAAATATTTACCACATACACGGTTAAACAAATGTTGATGTTACTTCAGTGTATTTACAGAGATCCTTCACATGGTCTGGACACATTTCTCTGAAGACTGCCGAACATGAACTTTAGTCAAAAGCACGGTTGTTCTTAACACACACACACACACACACACACACACACAAGGATTTAGTCAGCCACCAATTGTGCAAGTTCTCCCACAGATGAGAGGCCTGTAATTTTCATCCTAGGTACACCTCAACTATGAGAGACAAAATGAGAAAAAAAAAAATCCAGAAAATCACATTGTCTGATTTTTAAAGAATTGTTGTTATATACCCTTTGTTGGCAATGACAGAGGTCAAACGTTTTCTGTAAGTCTTCACAAGGTTTTCACACACTGTTGCTGGTATTTTGGCCCATTCCTCCATGCAGATCTCCTCTAGAGCAGTGATGTTTTGGGGCGGTTGCTAGGCAACATAGACTTTCAACTCCCTCCAAAGATTTTCTATGGAGTTGAGATCTGGAGACTGGCTAGGCCACTCCAGGACCTTGAAATGCTTCTTACGAAGCCACTCCTTCGTTGCCCGGGCGGTGTGTTTGGGATCATTGTCATGCTGAAAGACCCAGCCACGTTTCATCTTCAATGCCCTTGCTGATGGAAGGAGGTTGTCACTCAAAATCTCACGATACATGGCCCCATTCATTCTTTCCTTTACACGGATCAGTCGTCCTGGTCCCTTTGCAGAAAAACAGCCCCAAAGCATGATGTTTCCACCCCCATGTTTCACAGTAGGTATGGTGTTCTTTGGATGCAACTCAGCATTCTTTCTCCTCCAAGCACGTCTAGTTGAGTTTTTACCAAAAAGTTCTATTTTGGTTTCATCTGACCATATGACATTCTCCCAATCCTCTTCTGGATCATCTAAATGCTTTCTAGCAAACTTCAGACGGGCCTGGACATGTACTGGCTTAAGCAGGGGGACACGTCTGGCACTGCAGGATTTGAGTCCCTGTGTTACTGATGGTAGCCTTTGTTACTTTGGTCCCAGCTCTCTGCAGGTCATTGACTAGGTCCCCCCGTGTGGTTCTGGGAGTTTTGCTCACCGTTCTTGTGATCATTTTGACCCCACGGGGTGAGATCTTGCGTGGAGCCCCAGATCGAGGGAGATTATCAGTGGTCTTGTATGTCTTCCATTTTCTAATAATTGCTCCCACAGTTGATTTCTTCACACCAAGCTGCTTACCTATTGCAGATTCAGTCTTCCCAGCCTGGTGCAGGTCTACAATTTTGTTTCTGGTGTCCTTTGACAGCTCTTTGGTCTTGGCCATAGTGGAGTTTGTAGGTGACCAAATACTTATTTTACACCATCATTTGCAAATAAATTCTTTAAAAATCAGACAATGTGATTTCTTTTTCTCATTCTGTCTCTCATAGTTGAGGTATACCTAGGATGAAAATTACAGGCCTCTCTCATCTTTTTAAGTGGGACAACTTGCACAATTGGTGGCTGACTAAATACTTTTTTGCCCCACTCTACATGTAATAGTCATGTACTGTGGACAATACCCACAGGAGCAAATTCAGGTGAAGTGTCTTGCCCAAGGACACAACGGCCTGACGCAGTGGTGGCGGGAGCGGGTGTCGAACTAGAGTTCCCCAACTCCCCCTTGATCTGATGATCAAACGCACAGCCCACTGCGCCAGTCCGCCCCAGTGGAATGATTAACCTAACCTTAAATAGGTTGTAAAGGATACATGTCACAGGAGGAAGAAAATGGACAGATAATATTGAATAATGATCTCTTTGTTGTGTTATGCTCTACTTCCTAACTTCCTAAGCAATAATACTTCCATAAATGTCATGGTTAATGAAAACAAAGGGCATGGGAATAGTTTCATGTCGTCTATAATTCAAAAGTACTTCAATAAATGTCAATTCATGTTTAGATTGCTATTAAAGCTACACTTAAAACAAATACAAGTCTGGGAGCAGACGGACTGAAAACAGCGACGTGATGACGAAGCTGCATTTATGTGTCTTGATCTTTTTTTTATTTCTTCATTTCTCTGCTTGAAAAGGGCTAAGATTAACAAAAGCATACCCCATAGTGGGAAGCATGCAATGAGCTGATAATGATACAAAATACAAATAGGAAGGAAATAAGAAACATCCTGTTAAGATAATAATGTTGCAACGTTTTCCTCTCAACAGAAATATGATCCCAAAATACGAATGATTGCTCATACTGTAATAACTCAAAGGGTGTCTTTTCTTTCTTTTTATAACGAACTTTAAAGCTGTTACACGCACATATCTCCTGTGCACATAATGCAGAGTAGCTATTTCTCTCCGAGAGCCACTTTGTTTGCACTGTGGGTTGAATGTAAACCGGCTGTTTACACCATTTAGGCATAATTGGGTTTGTATTTGGGAAAACAAGCCGTTCCAGGAAGACATGAAGCCTGGAAAATGACTGTGTAGAATGGGTGGCGGTAAAAGCTAAAGTAACCAGGCACAGCTGAAGTGTTTCTTCCACATTCCACTTTATTGAAACACAGAGGCCACGCTTCAAGTTCTGACAAGACGAGAAACCCTGAGAGCTCATCCTGAGAGCATCTGCTGATCATGACATCACCAGCCTCGGCACAGGAAGCAGTGAGGCGTTCACTCTTCTGCTTTGTGCTTCAGCTTCCTTTAAAGTTCCAGGGCTGTCAAACTCAAATACAAAGTGGGCCAAAATAAAAAAATGGGTACTAGTCGAAGGCCGGACTGGTTCAATGTTTATTGCAGAACTTATTAAACCTGGAACTAACAAAGCTTAAATTATTGCCTATAAAAACAACATTAAACATTAAATGATCAGTTGCATTCATTTCTTATGGCTCTATCTGCAGAGTCATTTCTTATGAGTACATTTTTCCACAGGCCAACAACAGCTTCAACAAAACTATTTCCCTCAAAGAACAAACCAAACATGTCCTGTTGCCGCAAGAGAAAGTGCAGAAGGAAACATCCATTAAACTCAGTGTGCTGCTCTGTGAAGCTAGTTCAGATACTTGGCATCTCATCTTGGGTGCAAGGTCATCAATGTTTGGGGTCAGGCTCTGAGCTGAGGAGACCCTCAGGATGGAGTGAAGGTGTGTGTGCAATATACCGGCGGGCCAGATCTAATAGTACTTAGAAATGATCCTGCGGGCCGAAATCAAATCCACCAAGGGCCTGATTTGGCCCCCGGGCCTCGAGTTTGAAACATGTGCTTTAAACCAATATTTATACATGTCGACACTTTTAACCATATGTCCTTTAGCCATGCAGAGACGTCAGCGGTTTCATGATGTCATTAGCTATTTAAAGAGCTCCCAGTGTAAATATGTTGCTATTGCGTTGGCTACACACAACTGTGTTCCCTATAAAAAAGGGACATTATTTATTAATTGACAAATAATATAGTGTGTTGTGTATTTGCATTATTTATCAAACTGTTCTATATGTGTATGTACTGTATATGTTTTATCATCTTAATAGGTAGGCCAGAATTTTTTTTTTTTACACGTTTTCACTCCTTATTGCCACTCTTATAGGAACATGTTGGATTAGGGGAATCATTTCTGATAAGAGTGTGACTACAACTGCAAAACTGTTTAATCAAAAGGTTTAGAAAGACACAACTAGTCATTAAAGACGTTACAACTATAAGTGGAAAAACTACCGCATGACTGCCAAATGTCACTGTCCTTTAAAAAAATGTTTTAAAAAAACATTCAAATAAGAGAATCTTCGCTCCACTACGCAATCCCACGTAAATCATTCTGAAAATTGCTGCATGGACGAATAAGGGGAGATGGCGAGTCTCGAATGGAGATGCAAAGGTTGCCAACTTTCTGCTGGCACACAGGGTCACTTTGCAGAGGATAAAGGAAGGATAACATACTAAACCAAAAGGGAAAAGAGACAAAGGACAGGTGGTGTCCCTTCTTTAGAAAGTAGCTGGCTCCTTATTAACCTGATATCAACCTACTTCAAGTTAAACACACTGGAAACTTCATGCAAAAAGAGATTGACTGAAAGCAGTGAAGATACAGCTCGTGGCTTTAAACAAGGTTTCCTATTCTGAAGTACTCCAAACAGAACACTTAGCTTCATAATGGCTTGCTAAAAAGGAGTGCTGGACAAGGGTGGGCATAGACTGTGATTTAGTCTTTTCATTAGAGTACTTTAGCTACCTTGTTTTAATAGACACTATGCAACAGTCCTCTCAATTATTCAGCAGTGGTGCGGACCCATCTGGTCCTCGGTACGGTCCTGAGGGATTTCATACGGTGACATCAGCTCCACCGAGCTACACACTGCAAATCCATCATGAAACCTGATCCCCGAGAGAGACCCTCGCTGAGGAACATTTTTGGCGCTACAAGTCAATGACATCACCTCTTTTTGTTTCTCTTGGATCAGCCTTTCTTTCTATATATCCTTGCGCTAAGTTTTAACTCACTCGTGGCAGACTATGACCATTTTTTGTTCTTTTCACTACTTCTCATTCCTTTCTCTGGATGACATCACTTGAGGCAGCTTTTAATAATTTCTCATTTAAAGCGGTGATGGAGGATGGCATTATGTTGCCTTTGGAAAGGGCCCCAACATAAATCAAACACAACGTACTCTGGAGCTTTTGAACTTTATATAAACTCCACATGGCTTTACTTTTACAGGGTAGAAAATTGGTTCTCAACCCTGGTATGGGCACAACAGTTGCTTTTCATTTAGTCTTATCAGGGACGGACTTAAACATACAGAGGGTGAAAGAAATCAGACTAACTACCTCGAAGGACGTTCAAAATACCACGGCTTTGGAATCGCTGCCCTCGGCATTTTAGGTCCCATATGGCCTATAAAGTGTAAACAAAGAAAAGTGAAACTAAGCTCTTTTGGTGGCACACTTTGTGTTATCTATGTCTTTGGTCTAGATACGTTTCACATGAACACTGTGTTTCCTCTGAAGGCACAGACTATGTGGTGCAGTACGTGGGGGGGGTTTACCACACTATTCAGAGGAAAAGCCAGCAGTGGTTCATTACTTTGTGGTTATAGAGGAACTCAATTCGGTTTATATACTGTGGTACTGCTTTTTTAAAGGTCATATATGGAAGTGTTGTAGCATGGTTTCTTACAAAAAACAAAAACACTTACATTAAGCAGTATTTATACACATAGCGAGTAGTATCGCTTGCATATTTTTCTTTTGGGTCTATATATTAAAAAGTGAAAAATGCCCATCCAGGTGTCTCAAGTTCAGGGTGATGTCGATAAATGTCCTATTTGCGAGTCTAAATCACCGGTGTCCAGCTTAACATGGTATAAATAAATAAATATTTTAAATGCTAAAAACAGCATCTTCTGCAATTTCAGTCCGACAATTTTTGATACATTGATAATCAAAATAGTTGGCAATTGTTTTTCTGTCCACCGTCATATTCATTAATCGACTGATTGGTTGCAGTTCCTTATGAAAAACATGTCTCCTTAATAATCAGTAATAATCTCATTACTGCTTGGCCTACCAAACAATAATAATACACTATTTATTTCTGTTTTATTGTGTTGCACTGTTGGAGGAGCCTGTGACCTAAGATTTTCATCGTCATAGTAACTACACTGTGGCTATGTTCACATGACCAATAAAAGCCTTGAACCAGTAAAACAGAATTCCACATCTACCATTGTAACGGTTAAGAAAACCTGAGTTCCTGACAGTCTCCAACTCCTTCCATGTCTGTTCAGTCATTGTGTCAGTGACTAGTGTGTTGTTGATGAAACTCTCTATTGTTCTAATGTAAATAGCACACCCAGTTTCTGGGAAAGCGTGTCTAGGCCGGGGGTCACTAATGCGGGAGAAACAAGCCTTTTGAGTCCAATCTTACAGGTCAGTGGACAAGCATTGAGCACCAGTGTTGTGCCCTCTGTCAGACTACAATTGGACGGCTGATTGAGCAGGCAACATTTCAAAACCGGTAATAACATCAGTGTATGGGCTCCGCGTCAACCTCTGACCCATACAACCTTATCTGTTTCCACATTACAGAGGAATGATGAAGGCCAAAGACGAGTCACAAGACAGTGAGAGATCAAATCAAAGAGCTAGACATGCCGTGATCTGGGGCAAAGGAATGCCTTAAACAGTCTAGACTCATGGATGGTACAATTAAGGAGGATTCCTCGTCAACCCAGTCATAAAGTGTAGCTTACAGCCATTCATAGATCATCTTTGTTCACACATATCCTATTCCCTCCTCCATTAACTAAGGCGTCAGTGACCATAATCCCAGTTTTTTTCAAAGAGTAGCACCACACTAACCTCAGACTACCAAAACCAGAGCCTCCTTGCTTTGAGTTATTCTTAAACACAGCTTTCTGCAGCCTCGGGTTGAGGCTCCTCTCCTAGCTGATGAAAAGGCAATTCAGAGAGGCAAGGCGCAGCTGTGTGGTTAACACTGATTATAACAGGATTTTTACATTCTTGAAGGAATAGCAATGCAAAAAATGGACACAAGTCTCCTGTGTTCTTCAACCATCCTTTAACAGTGCACAGAGCTGTGGATGTTCACATGATCTCATAGATGACATGAGACACAACTAGGTTATGAATATAGGCCAAGCAATGGTGAAGACAACCTTGTGGGCCCCAACATATAGGCCGTTTCTCAATCGCGAGGATGCTCGCTTGGTAGCACATGTCTTCCGAGTCACTTCCTTCAGAAGCTAGGCAAGAATCCTTCCTGGCAATGGGAAAACGAAGAGTGGAACAGGCTAGCAAGTGTGCAGGTGTGCGTCATATGAGAGGCCCGCCTTACATTTTCCGCCACAGATTTGGGGAAATTGGTCCGTGCGCAAAGCATTGTGGGGATTTGAAGGACACAAAGTCTACCCATGTGCAGCCTCGAAATTACCCCCAAACCAAGGACGCGGCCTCGGTGGAATTCCAAGTATGCTGGAGATTGGAACAGTCCTTCGGCGGCACTCGATGACGTAGTATCCTTGAAATATTGGCTTGGAAGCCAGTTTCCTCGCGATTGAGAAACGGCCATAGAGTGCCACAGTGACGCATCCTAAAACCCGGAAGTAAACTCCTTCCGGTTCCTTCGACAAAAACGCAATACATTTTCTCCATAGGATTTTGGAAAATAGCTGGAAATAAGGTCTGGGGTTGAAACACATTTAAGAGACGGATCACGTTTTGTTCAGCCGGATAATCTCCACATGTCTACCCTACTTTTATCATTTTCGAATCATAAATCTAGTCGCCAGAAGCAAAATGCTAACGTTATGCTATAAACAAACTACAGCAGGGTCGCTGCTTCAACGTCACGCCAACTTAAGATCCATATTCAAAACTACAGATTCAAAATTGTACAAGTTGAAGCGTTTGTTTGCAAGAGGCAGGGACTTGCTTTCAAGCAGAACACGGGAAAAAACAAACTTAGCGGGAGTGTTTACGTGTTCGGTGTAATGACGTAAAACGGCTTCGACAACTTCTGTAGTCCTATTCAGCCACTTGGTAACAACCATCGTTTTTCAGACATGTAGACTCTTCAGAAATCACCAGCGGGGTCACTTCTGATGTATTTAATGTCGTAGAACAAAACGTGATCCGTCTCTTCAATGTGTCTCAACCACAGACATTATTTCGAGCTATTTTCCAAATTCCTATGGAGAAATTGCATTGCTTTTTTGACGAAGGAACCAGAAGTGGTAAAATGCTAACTTACTTCCGGGGTTTAGGACGCGTCACTGTGGCACTCTATAGGCACCACATAGAATACACATGTAGGGCAGCAACTACATCTGCTGATAGTTGTCTATATAAATCAATTAGTTGTTTGATCTGAAAAGTGTGCATGCCAGTATCTCAAGAGTCAAAGTTGAGGTCTTTAAAGCTTTGTCAGTTCACAATACAAAAACATTCAGTAAACTCCAATAAGGGATAAGCAGGACATATCCATAGTTCAGAGGCTGAACTCAGCATTTGTTGTCATTTTGGCATGATAAATTACATAATTAATCAGTACAATATCAAAAAGAGATGGCTATAGTTTTGTTTGTCCATCAACATATTGATTACATGACTTATCATTGCAGCTCTAGTCAGTAGCCACCTGGTAACATATTTATATTTACCTTGCACTTTTAATAAACATACTGTATCTTGGTGCTCCATCCCCCATTAATAAACTGTATAAGCATCAAAATATACTTAAATTAAAAGTACTCATTATGCAGATTGGCCCATTTCATAATAATATGTTTTGATAAATGTAAGAGCTGAAAGCTGCAGCTAGTTTTAAATGACTTTGTTTGCTGCAGGGGAGCTTGTGAAATGTACTCCAGTTGTAACTAAAGTCTTATTTAAGTGTTGATTATATTTAACCTATTAATGGAAATATGTAAGACTAAAATGTACATACATGTAGTGGGGTAGAAGCACAAAGTAGCAAAACATGGAAATACTCAAGTCAAGTACAAGTCTCTCAAACATTGCAGTTAATTACAGTACTTGAGTAATCTACTTAGTTACTACACCACTGGTTGGCCAACCTATGCTTTGACAGCTGACAGCAATGGGTGCGCGTTTACAAAACACAGCAAATACATGTAGGTTAATTAATAATAATTAATAATTAACTTACAAACAATAAACACAATGGGAAAATGTGTATAACCCAGTTAGCTATGGGGCTAAGAGAGGAAAGAGTGTAACGTTGCTAATTAACAGTTAGCCGTTATTAACCGTTGTGATTAAATGACGTTCAAAAACGTTAGCAGTTACATATTTATATCAGGGAACGCTAGCTTTGTAGCTTCAACACACATTCATATATCTCTGGAAAATATAAATCCTCTTTAGGTTATACAAGACAACATAATCTCACCTGTGAGCTTGACCAGTCAGTGTGATGAACGCTAACCTCTGGCTTATCATCAATCACAGCAGTATTAACGTTAGCTAGCTTGCTACACACCCCTACCACTACTAGCTTATCTCAGGTAGTTTTGGTGGCTACAACACCGCCCCATTTTTTCCTTACCTCATATGGCAATACACACACGCCTTCTCATAACTGTGCTGTCATCAAGTTATTTCTTCCACTCTCTGACGTAAATAAAGGCTAACCAGCTGCGCGGCTAGCTAACTAGCTTTGTCAACTTTTTGGCTCGACTTCCTGTTGGGGTTTCCGCATAGCAGTCCTTATCGTCGGTGTCCATCAGCCTACAGTATATGTTTCTGTTCTCAAAACGGCCTATCAGCTATAGGGAAACAACGGGACATCATCCACACAAAGGTATCTTTCAACCAGAATCTGCAGTAGTTTTCATATGTCTTATAAACCGCTGCCATGTGACACCCATAGTGTCACATCACAAACATGCCTTTCCCTAAGGTGTGTATCCCTCATTGAAACAATCTGCAATCATGCATTGACAAAAGACTTCACCTTATTAGGTAACCTGTGTGGCAGTCCAAAAGAAAGTAATACATGCAATCTCCTTCTTTCATCCTGATTCACATGAAAGTCCATTACTTACCCTGTTAGTACAGCTGCAGTGTGTATCTCCTTTTTCCTTCCCCCTCTTCCTTTTGTTCTTGTTTTTTCTCCTGGTCCAGGCTAAGTAAGAGCTGACTGTAAAATAATGGTAACTTATCTTTCTCTCTTCCCCTCTCCAGCTATTAGACCCTCCCCCTGTGCTTTTCAGTCTGGAAAAGGAATGACACCATCCTTCCAAACAAGTTCTCTCTCGTTTTACTTTGGCCCAGGAGTTGTGTATTACTACGTAAACAGCACCCTCCCTCTCTCTTTCTCTGTGTGTGTGTGTGTGTGTTCATATAACTGTCCAGTTAGACCCCTCCTCCTCCTGCTGCTCTCCTTTCTCTCTGGATTCTTGAAGCATTCTTCATTCAATGACATCAACCCTGTTGCCTCTCCTTGTAAGGTCAGGCTGAGGGAATGAGGGAGTGAGAGGGAGGGAGAGATAATGGGGCTAGACTCGAGGCTTGATTAGATACAGACACTAAAACGGTCATGCTTTTTAAACACAAGGAGGCACAACGGTGGAAAAAAGTATGCTCAAACAGGCCTGGGTTGTGGTATACTTTGGCTATTTTAACTTTTGTTTTTACTGTTAGGCAATACAAAAAAGTCTGGTTTTATGCCTTTCAATACCTTGCCTCGACAGGCAAAAGCTGAGGATCAGATTGTAGAGGAATTATTTTTCCGGTTGCCAAGTGTGCTGCCACATCATTATTTGCTTTGCACTCAGGCAGTAAACATGTGGGAACTTGGATTGCTCCTTTTATGGCTCTTTCACAAATCATATTTGTTCATCCTGACAATGAGGATGTGATCGCCCTTCACCGTGGTGTTAGATAACACCTCCCATCCTGCACAAATGACTGCTACTATGACTTAATATCCTTTTATGCAATACACACACACACACACACACACACACACACACACACACACACACACACACACACACACACACACAACACACACACACACACACACACACACACACCACACACACACACACACACACACACACACACACACACACACACCATAATGACTCAGGTAGCCCTATCATAGTCTTGTTATCACACTTTCAGGTGTAGTCATTGCTCGTATAATGCAATAAATCACTCATTACTTTTGACTACATTATTCAGTCTTTTCACATAAATGAACATTCATTTTTACATTCTTATTTTAATATTTTGAAAGTGTAATTATTATTTTACATTTAGATTTTTTGTAACATGGGTCCGGTAATTCAAACAGTGTTTCTGCTCATAATGCAAATGAACAAACACATTTATGAATGGGCTAAAATCAAGACTGACTTTTACCAGTGCTTTTTTATTTTTATTAAGTCCATTAATTGATAAGTCATCCGACAAATAATACACTATTTTAATAACTTATCAATGAATTGAATGAAATGAAAAAGTCAAGCAAATATACCTAAGAAAGCAAATTCAAGATGCCACCTAGAGTTGTGGGGAATTGTGACATTATTTAAAATGTGCTTCACCAAAGATGATTAAATTACAGAGAAAATAATCAACAGATCAACCGATCATATAAATTATTTGTACTTATGTATTTCTACAAGTAAAAAGAGAAAGGGCATTGGAACAATTGCCGTTATCTCACTGTATGACTCTATATAACATTTCAGAGGTTTTGGAGCGAGCATCAAGTGTCCACTTCTGTTCTGACTCATCTCTCCCATGACTTTCAGGTTGAGTAGCAGCAGAGTTGCATTTAATTCAGGTTGTGAAACCAGGCAGATCTCCCCTCTTTCAGACTTCTGCAGTAGCCGTTGTGTAACCTGTTGTTGCCTGATTCATGTCTGTGAAATACACAGGGAGTGGTCTTTGGGGTCTCTGATAGCCCATTGTCCCGCTAGGAATGCTTCCAGTCTCTCCCCACTTCCACTGGGACTAAAAAAACATGTTGAATTTCCACGCCAAAAAAGTGCTCTCAGGCAGGTGACATTCGGGAGGAGGTCAACTTCTGTTTGCCTTTCCAAATTCCTGCCAATTTACAAGCCTGCCTTCTGTCTCAGTGGCGACGTTAGTTTGTTGAAATGACACCAAAGTAAAGCTCTTCTTCCTGTTTTCATGCAGCTGCAAACATCAGCCGGTGCCATGGAGACTGACGTTTGGATCAGGCAGGGCAGAGGGAAGCTCCGGGGTCCCCTAAGTCTGGAGGTAAGATACAAAAAATAAAAACAGGAGGCCGTCACAATCAGAGCCAGACAGCCTGGAATGCAGCCAAACTTTGGAGAGAACCGTTCGTCTCCCCCTCCCTCTCTAAGTGCCATATTTCTCCCCCTCTCTCTGTTTCGTGAGGCATGTTTTTTTAAACACTTTTCTTTCCAAATTCCTCCAGCCCTGCCCTGCAAACGCTGCACTTTTATTTCCCTTTTCATATCTTTCTTTCCGCTTCTCCCTTTCCCCCTCCCATTGCTCCTGTGAGTCAGCAACTGCCTTATAATGCTCTGAGTTATTATCCTGTTCCTGGATCATTTCCAACCCTCTTTTTCTCCCTCACTAATTCGCTCAACAGAGAAAAGGAGGAAGCTATTTCAATGGAGGGTTAATGTTTCTTTAATTTCTCACACCCAACTAAATGCATTTTAAAGGTGTCGAAAATGACCATAGAGTAGTAGACTGTATAAAGCTCATGATGAATACCGGACTGAGCAGTTCAACTTGGCTTTCCTTCCACTCTTTCTCTGATAGTATGTTGTAACCACACACTCATTACATTCCATGTTACTTGTTAGACGCTTTTATCCAAAGCGACTTACATACTCAATACTGTGGGCAATCCCCACAGGAGCAATTTGGGGTGAAGTGTCTCAGGGACACAACGACATGCTGACTGCAGTGGGGTTTGAACCTGTGACCCCCTGATCTGAACACCAACGCACAACCCACTGCACCACACGCCCACCACTCCTACATTTTAATAAATGAACACTGCTTCTGAACCTCGCATGAGAATTTAAGAGGTCTTGTTATGTTCATTTTGGTTTATATGTGTACTTAGTGTCTCCACTGTGTCATGTCTCCACACTTTAATGTTCAAAAAGCTCTTTATTTCTCTCATATTGCCTGTGCGGCCGCACCTCTTTTCACCCTCTGTCTGAAACCAGAGCCCAGTCTGCTCTGATTGGTTAGCTGGCCGGCTCTGTTGTGATTGGTCAACTGTTTAGAGCTCTCCCGCCCCTTAGCCTATCACGTACAATTTGTTGGAGCGCTACCCATTAGTAGCCTAAGTGTTACATAGTGATGTCACTGTATTACAGAAGTAAACAAATGAGTCCAATTGAGGCGTTTCAAGCAGGGGGGAGAAACTTCCTCTGGAGCGAGCTCTGGGATTTTCGCCATTTATAAAAATGCGTATTATATTAGGTTAAACAATATCCCTGTCTTGGACCCTCTGTGCTCAATTTATGGCAATCCCAGCTGTTGTTTGAAAAGGTAATTCACCTCTTGTGTCATTACAACACACTTCTAGCAACACATAAAGCTGGTTTTAAAAAACGTTGTTAGATATTATTTGAGATATAACCAATATTTGTAAAATTCCCTCATAAACAAAGTTAGTTTAGCGCAAGGAGGAGCTTTTCTCAATTTCACATGTAAACAAATCTCTGATCATTTAAGTTTGGTGATGTGAGATAAATTGATAAAAGGAAGTTGTAATGCACAAATCCTCTTGCAAGTATGTATAGCCTACAATGGAGTTGCAAAGTAGCTGTGCCCACAAAGCGGAAAAAAACAAAACATTAAGCCATCAAGCAGACATTCCGGGCGTGCTTTAGACAGGATAAGAACCTGCATACTTGAGAGAGAACATAGTCTCTTCACTCAGCACCTGGAGAAAAACATCTCCCTGCAGCCAAACTGGCTCCCATTCAACCAGACTGTAGAGCCCCAGTTCCCCCAGCAGGGGTCAGGCTCACACAGTGGTGAGCACAGCCAGACTAATGGCGCGTTTCCACTGCAGCGGGTAGCTCGCTTTAAGCGCGCCGAGCCGTGCGGGGCCCGTTTTTGGTTGCGTTTCCACTTGGCCTAGTGTTGGCCCGAGGCTACTTTTTCACCCTTTTTCTGGCCCGACTAAATCGTGGTTCTATCGAGGCCAACAAGCGGGGCCAACAACCGGGCGGAATATGCTAAACTAGTGACGACTCTGATTGGTCAGAGAGAATCGTCACAATTCTCGCGCGACTTAATCCCTAGTGTCGCATATATTAAGGGACGCTTGCAGCATTTTTGTAAACCTAAGAAAATGGCAAAGAAAAACATACCGTGGTCGATTGACGAAGTTGCGACGTTCCTCCAGCTGATTGCAGATGATACAATCCAGCGGGAGCTCGACGGCACAACTCGCAACCTAAAAGTTTTTCAGGAGGTCTCTGCACTGTTGTCCGAGCGCAAATTCTCAAGGACTTTCCAGCAGTGTAGGGAAAAACTGAAAAAGCTTAAGAGTGAGTATAGAGCCGTGAAGGACCACAACGGCCGGAGTGGTTCAGATAGGAAAAGCTGGAAGTGGTTCGACCTGTTGGACGCTATTTATGGCCATAGACCGGCCAACGTTGGGAGGGAGGGAGGCCTGGACTCTGCAACCGCGTTACTGGAGTCCCTGCATGGTAAGTCTTTGCTAACACTCTGTTATTTGCTTGAAAGCGTTGTGTCCCTATCTATTCTAAAGCTCACTTCTAACAAACACATTTTATCCTTACATTTATGTTCGACAACCCATGCTTTTATGGAGCCCCGAAGAGCTACATAGCTAGCTGGCAGATAGCATTAGCTAGAGCTATTGTTTGCGAACACCACATGCGCCATTGTTTAGGTTCTTCTTTTCTACAGTTGTTGTTGCTATTTAGTATTGTGCTACAGTAGTTTGTGGAATTAACAAGTCATGTTGCTGTTCTAGATGATGCCATTGGGACTAGTGAGGAAGAACAGTCCCGAACAACGGGTGGTGGCAGTGTTCCGTCCTCAACATCATCAGAACACACCTCAACTCGACCACAGACACCAGTCGAGGAACCGACACCAACGCCGAGTGCCATCACGACACCGCAGCGTGTGGTTCTAGGTAAGAAATAGGCATGGCAAAACGACTGGAATTGTGACTTTTTTTTAAACTTTAGATCATCCATCGTCATTAAGTAAAATAAGCTATACCACTGTGTGGAAATGCTCTGTTACAAACTAGCTAGTACGCAGCTAGTACAATTGTGTGTGACATCCTATTATATACATATATTTATATTCATTATCAACAGGCTGGACATAATGTAATTCACTTTCACAGTCATTGTAAACATCTAGGGCATAACTGTCTTTAGTTCATTCTTACTGTTGTTCTGCTTATACATTGTATTGTATCCTTGTGTGACCTGTACCTGTACCTGTCCTTTTCATTGTTATTGCTAATTCTTATTGCTATAATTATCTTATCGTCATACAGGCAAGAGGAAACGAGGAGGAGACGAGCACCTAGCACAGCAGGCACGGCACCATGAACAGAGCCTGGCCCAGGTGGATCGGCACTGGCAGCTGACCATGGAGGCTGCTGCCCGGGCGAGGGAGGAGGAAATGGCCTTGAGAAGGGAGGAGAACGCTCAAACTCATGCGTTTAACCTAGCCTTCCTGCGCACTCTCGGCCAGGTTCTAGGGGGCAGCCGACGTGGCCCGTCTCCTCAGGAAGACGAACCACCTCTGTAATTTTAATATTATTCAGTTTCATCTCTCTTGTTTTTGTTAATTTGTAAATGCAACATTTATACTTTCTTGTTTATTTCTTATCTTTCCTTTTTTTTTTTTATGTCATATCTTTTTATGCTGCTGCAATACAAACATTTTTTTATTTTGTATTTGTACAATGCCATGCCTTTTTATGCTGCTGCAACAAATATATATATATTTTTAATTTCTATTGTACATACAATGCCATGCCTTTTTATGCTGCAACAAAAAACACTTCCCAAATTGGGATTCAATAAAGTACTTCTCATCTTATCTCTTGTTGATAAATGCATCGTCTGATTTCCTGCCATCATCTGATTAACAAACTGATTTCCGTGAGCATGTAAACAAAGTCACTGGGTTGCCACTCACACACATTACAGTTTTGGAATCCAATCATAAACTGAAATGTACAATTAAAGGGCTTTAAATCAGCAGAACAAAAACTCAGATTCACATGAGGCAGAAGTTATAGGCCTATATTTTTCCTAAATAAAAATAGGCTACAACTAATACCATTACTAATAATATTTGTGGATCTTTAAAAACAAAAGCCTAAAATATCACTCAAAAACAATTGTAAAAATAGCCCAATTAAGATCTAGATATAAACATACATGCATTTATAAAGCAATAAGAAACACCATCAGTTAGGAAAAAGCCCATAAGATAAAAGTTAATTTTAAGAAGAGATTTAAAGCAAGAAATTGAGTTTGCTTGCTTGAGGTCCTCCTCTAAAACATTATTTGGTAACTGACACATTACTTAAAGTAAAATATTTCCTTTTACAAATAAACTGGAAGAGAAGGGGGATAAGAGATCATTTATGTTTACTTTCATATTTGCTCAAATGTTCTTATTATAGGGAAGTACTTACTGGTGCTTGAAAACCAAATATTTACTAAATAGTCAATTCTGATAACATTTTTTTGTTTAAATCATTTGACAAACACATGTGAAAGAGAAAAATAGATTTATTTATGTTCAATACAATGTAGTAATAATAAAAACAAAACGTCACTAGCCTTAATGGCCCACAATCTTTCAATGTCGTGTTTATAATTACAAACACAAGAAATGTATATCAACTTACTGAACCATGATGTTATGAACCAAAACATTCAAGTTTCCTGTATACAATGAATATTTAGCTATTCAGGTAGCGCATCAAACCCTCTCGTATTTCAGTGCCCTCCTCCTCTGCCCCATGAGCCACTGCTACCCCTGGTGCATCCCACCCATCATCATAGGTCTCTCCATGACTCTCGCAGAGGTTATGCAAAGCACAGCATGTCAGCACCATTGATTTAACAAGTTTCACATCACAGTCATTTATTTTCATGAGGCAACGCCACCTTCCCTTCAGTCTACCAAAAGCGTTTTCTACCACTACCCGTGCTCTGCAAATTCTCTTGTTGTAGATCACATGTTCTGCTGTCAGCCGTCCATTGTCAGGGAACGTTTTTATGAGCCAGTTTTGCAAGGGATAGGCATTGTCTCCCAGGATGTAATAGCCAGCATTCACCCCACCAATGTCCCTGGTGCAAGGTGGAAAGTAGTTGCCACGACTGGCTAACTCCCACAATGAGGACAGCCTCAAAACCCGAGCGTCATGCAAGCTCCCAGGCATTCCTGCAAACACATTCCAGAAATGTCCCTTTCCATCTACAACTCCTTGAAGGATGATGGAGTGCCAGCCTTTACGGTTGAAATAGTCGCAGTGGTATTCCTGTGGTGCCAAGATGGGTATGTGTGATCCATCAATAGCACCTACACACTGTGGGAGCCCCCACCTGTTCTCAGTATAGGCAGCCATTTCTGCAAACTGCTCCCGGTCTGGTGAACGAATTAGTTCCGGTACCAACAACGTAGGGCTGTGCAATTAATCGTATTTTAATCGCGATTACGATTATGGCTTGCAACGATTATGAAAACAGCATAATTGACAAAATACGATTATTCTGCTGGGTGCGCTTTCGCCCCTCCCTAAAAGCCCACTCGGCCACGTGGGAGTGACATGTGTTGTCAGTGTTCAGCGCGAGTGAAGATGTCAGAACAAGAGCAGCAACTCGTTAAAAAGAAGGGTCAAACTATTTCCACTATTTGCAAGTACTTTGCCATTACATTTCACATCGCTAAAGATATGTGCCCAGTTAGCAACCAGGGCTTTAAGCAACTTGTCAACACGTTGGACAAGCGTTACGCGATGCCGTCTCGGTATTATTTCAGCAGGTCTGCGCTGCCTGCACTATATGACAAATGCCGTGGGGAAGTTGAGAGAGATGTGGCTTCAGCTGACTACTTTGCTACCACAACAGACCTATGGTCTAGCCCAGGGGTGCCCAACCAGTCGATCGCGAGATGTGTCTAAAAATAGAACAACAATATTCTGTTTTATTGTTAATGTCCTGTATCATAATCTTCCTGTGCCAGAATAATGCACTTGAACGCATCAAAGCTTTGTGATTGGCCGGCGTCACCCCATGTGTCGGGGCGTGGCTGAGGGTCTTCAGTACAGGTGGCAATATCGTCCCCTGCCTGCGCTCATCTCTGAAACCAGACCATGTCAACAGCCTGGTGTTTCTTGCAAAACATCTTTAAGAGATGACATGAGCAGCCCTACCAGCATTTGCCATGGTGGCCTAAACATTTTTATTTGGTCTTAAATTGTAGTTCAACATTTATTTCCTGTTACTTCTGGACCATGACGGTGGGCCAGCCTTCAACGTTTAACTGAGTGGAATATGTTGAATATGTTTTACCAACATGTTGGCTATATGTTAAGGAGTTTTCAGTAGGTTGTGACAGTGCACTGCAACATGTTTGATTTCATTTATTTTGGTCTAATTTATTTATCATATTAATAATATATGTTTAGTATGGTTTTGGAAGTGCGCTCCAACATATTTGTTGATCTTGTTTATTGGTAAAATATTATTTGTTTTAAAGTTCAATAAATGGTCAATGAATAATCGTCAAAATAATCGTGATATCAATTATTGACCCAAATAACCGTGATTATGATTTTTGCCATAATCGCACACCCCTACAACAACGTCTCTGCAGCAGCACAGAAGTCTTGCACACACCGGCACACAGTAGTCCTGCTCACTCCGAAAAGATGTCCAATGCTTCTGTACTCTGAGCCGGTCGCAAGCTTCCACAGTGCGATGGCCACCCTCTTCTTTAGAGGTATACACTCGCGGAATGTTGTGTCCTGTCTCTCCATCGCTGGCCGCAGTTTGTTGCACAGGTATACGTAGGTTTCCTCAGACATCCTGAAGTTCTCCACTGAGTGTGTGTGAAAGATGGAACAATCACACCCCACCACTCGGTTGCTCGGTCAAGCATCCAAACACATGGTCTGCGGTGGCAACCTAACTTCTGAAATACACAAACAAAAGCATACATATTTTAATACGTAAAAGTGGTAGCTACAATGAATTAAATACTTGAAACACTTTTGTCATATAATGAGCGTGAAACACTTTGGTCGTATAGTGAGCGTGAAACACATTGCTAGTTAGCGAACGTTAGCTTACCGAGTAGCGTTGTCGTTGAGTCGTCCTGGAGTAGTCTCTGCCGCGTTGTACGATTGCCATAAGTCTCCCCTCAGCTTCTTCTGTATTACGTCTTGCTATAAGCAGCCTTTTCCGAAACAAAGTTTCCCTTCTTGCTGTGATAAAAAACCACATACCAAGAAGCAAGGACACGATGGCTTCCACATCCTCCATTGTTGTTTTGTGAGTTGTGTCGCATTGAAGATGACATCACGGCAGTTGTATGCAGCGTCGCTCCGCCCGCCAAAAAGCTGATCGCCCCGCCTACACTGCGTTACTATGGTAACTACCCCAGTTCCTAAACTGTAATGGAAACGCAGCATTAAAGTGAGCCGGGCTAAACCAAACCGAGCGAGGCCGAGCGAGGCCTGCAGTGGAAACGCGCCATAAGAGAATACAATGCCTTAGGGAGAAGACTCCTCAGAATCTCCTGACAGCAGTGGCGGTTCTAGACCAATTTGACTGGGGGAGCCACTGGGGGGCCAGTTATTTTCTGAGGGGGGCACAATAAATGCAGGACGAAAAAGAGAACTAGACAGTATGAAGTAATTGCGCATAAGAAAACAATGCAATACAGTTATTGGTATTTGTTTCAGTACATTTATTTATTTCAGATAGATCTTATAGTTATTACTGTTAGCTTCAGCTTAAGTTATAGTGCAATGTTTGCACTAACGCCATATTTATATAAAAATAAAGGCAATAAACAGTTACATCTCTACTTTACATAAGGGTGTTTGCACAATCTCACATTCCAGCAACAAAATCCTGCGGTTTTTGGCAAACCGAGTACCAGAAAATATACATTTAAAAAAAAAACTAAAAAAAAACTTTTCATTGTTAGGGGGGTCAGAGGTCAGTGTTAGGGGGGCACTGCCCCCCCCCCCCTGCACCCCCCCCCCTAGAACCGCCCCTGCCTGACAGCATCCACATCAGTTAGATATGTGATTAAGGACAGGAGGGAGTGTAGAGATAGTGACATGCCTCTGATAGAGAGTGATAGGCTTGTAGAGGAGAATGGACACATGATAAGCTGGCAATCTCTGGGGATAAACAGCTGCAGCAGCGGTGGGCTAGACAGGGAGGGCTGGAGAAAGAGAGAGAATGCAGGAGTGCAGGAAAAAGGATTGTAAATAATACAGGAGAGTTGGGAACTCCTCGTACGCTAGGTTTTTGCCTTTTTTAAGAACTAGAGTACACACACACACACACGCACACACACACACACACACACACACACACACACACACACACACACACACACACACCCACACACACACACACACACACACACACACACACACACACACACACACACACACACACACACCACACACACACACACACACACACCCACAGAACGAGACTCCCTACCACCCATACACAAAGAATTCAAGCTAAAAGGGTGAACTGCCTGCCAAAAACTTCAAATAATAATACCCAAAATGTCTATCAACTGAAAAAGTTGCAGGGTATCATCATTGGTTTGTGGACAGCGGTTTTGGAGCCTTAAGTTTGGCTTTTTGGTTCCGTCATCTTGTTTTTTTTCAACCAGTGAGGTAGCAATTAAAGCAAAGTACAATCAAATGCAGAAATAGACATTTCTAGGCATCCAAAATGATACTTTTATGAACTGCAAAGTGCAAACACACTAAGGAAAGGGTCAAAGTTGTAAGAGAGCACTAATACTGGACAATGCTGTGTTTAGTGAGCTGTCCGTAATAAGCTAGCCCTGCTTTCTTATTGTCTAAATTACTCCAAATCGGACCAACATTTATAAAATGAACATCTTGCTGTGTTTAAGAAGACTTGAAAGAAGCGATTGAGACCAAAAAGTCCTCAGGAAAATGTTTACTGAGTATATATAATCCATTGAGAAGTAGTGACTTTTTTCTCGTCGACTTCTATACAATCAAATTTATTTTATGTAGTCGCCATCTGCTGGACATTACAAAGAATGCAAGTTTAAATCACTCGTTTCAATTTCCCTACCCAGAGGTGGCTGCCTAAGAACAGCTTATTAGAGGCTGTCTCTTTTAAAACAACATTTATACATCACATTCTTCCCCGCCCACCTCTTACTCCCATTCCTCCTTAAAAACAAACCACAGAGAATTACCCCCATTTTTCTTTCCCCCTTTCATCTTTCTCTCTCCCTTTTTTCTCCTCCCTCTGCCCCCAACACTTCTCCTTCCCCACTTATATGTTCTCTCTTTCTTCATATGTGAAACCCAATACAGCCAGGCTGTCAGTGACACACTCTCTCTTCCTCCTTAACACACAAACACCCGCACATTCTCGCCTAACTTACAAGGTGGCTCCTTGAGGCCGATGCGTAACATGTGGTTCCAATTAACAAGTAGCACAAAGGAGCAGAGGTTCAGCAGAGCACAGAATAACGACAGGGTTACATGGAAAGCAGTGGGCAGTGGAGAAAAAAAAGGCAATGGGAGAGTTACATATTTTAGAGAATTTTAACCATAAAAATAAATATATATACTACAAACTTTCAGAGTGACTTTGAAAACAGGCATTTCCCTTCATCTGCACAGAAGATCTTTAAGCTGTTCTACATTACCCTTGATGTGCAACCAACAGAAGAGGCAGGATCTGATGGACAGATAGTGACAGGTACATGAAAGTCACTGATTACAGGAATGAGGTGTGTGCGGGTCCCAGAGATACGTTTAAACAGCTGCATTTGAATTCAGCGCAGCATCGTCAGCCGAGATAGGAAAAACAGAGACGTGCTGATGGGAACATGATAGAAGGGTCACGTGACGCAAGGCGGTTTCATGTCGTTGTACATGCATTGTTGTAGAAACGTGTGTGTGTGTGTGTGTGTGTGTGTGTGTGTGTGTGTGTGTGTGTGTGTGTGTGTGTGTGTGATCTGGCTGCAACTATCTTTTCTTTGCATTATCTATTGAACTGAAGATGATGTCTTAGTTAATCGATGAATTGCTTGATCTATGGAACATAAGACAAATTTCAAGTCACCATTTTCCTAGAGATCAAGCTATTGTCATAACAGTCTTGAATAGATTGACACAAAACCAAAAGAATCCCAATTCATCGTGATGCAATGAGAAGAAAGAGCAGCAAAGAATTCCCATATTAGAAGCTTGAAGATGTTTGGCTTTGCAAATGGAATTAAACAGTCAGTCTACCATCAAAATAGTCTGATCAATTAATCATTGCAGCTGCAGTGTGAGTCAATAATCTGACCTAGCTCGTGCACAGGGTAAATACATCCTATCTTTGATGCAGGCGAATGAGCAAAAAAGGCCAAATATGTTTCTTATTTAGACGCCCTATTATGCATTTGGGGTTTACTGGGCTCTTTTTGAACATAAAAGCATGTAAACTGTAATACAAATATGAAACTTAAAATGAGCATCACATGTCCTCTTTATGCACAGCTGAATGAGGATTTCTGAAACAGCATTCTTTGCCATGACAGGGTGCAAATAGAGAGACTGAATGAGAGAGGATGAAGACTTCCAGACAGTGATTTACACAGACTAATGGGCAGATGGAGGGGGAATTGAAACCCAGAGAAGTAAACAGGAGTCCAAGAAAAATGAACTCAATTGCACACATTAGAGGCGCTGTTGATTTTGTCCTAATCAGGTTGAGGATCCAAAACCCCGTTTGAAGCTGACCCCGGCAGCCGCCTCACTCTCGCTCCCAGTGAGAGCTAACACACATCTATATTTACGCCCACAGTGCAGGGATTGGCTGGAATATGAGTGATGTGTTATGTCTGCATGAACTGCTATCACATCCATGCCTCTGCATCTCTCTGCATTCTCAAATGCATACTGAATAGTATTGTAAAAAATGGGTCTAGGA
Source organism: Gymnodraco acuticeps (assembly GCF_902827175.1). Classification (NCBI taxonomy): domain Eukaryota; kingdom Metazoa; phylum Chordata; class Actinopteri; order Perciformes; family Bathydraconidae; genus Gymnodraco; species Gymnodraco acuticeps. The sequence goes on along the minus strand of NW_022990233.1, from coordinate 192,531 downwards.
AAAGGAGTTATCCCACATACTTCATTGACAAGGATAAGGAAGAGGAAAATATGGATGTTGTATCCAACAGTTTCAATGATTTCTTTGTAAATGTTGGACCTGAATTAGCAGGTAAAATCCCTGATGGAGGAACATCAGAAAAAAAACTGGAAAACGTAATAAAACGTAATCCTTTCTCAATGTTCCTCACAGCAGTGGATGAAAGGGAAGTAGTTGATATTGTAACGAAATGTAAAAACAAAAATCTACCGATTGTGATGACATTGACATGACTGTATTAAAAAAGGTTGTAGATGTTATTTCAAAACCATTCACACACATATGTAACTTATCATTCCAAACTGGTGCATTTCCTAACAAAATGAAAATAGCAAAAGTCATACCTTTGTTCAAAGCTGTCTCACTTCTACCACAACTCTCAAAAATTCTTGAAAAGCTTTCCAATAACAGACTGGACAATTTCATAGAAAAACACAAACTTCTCACCGAAAGTCAATACGGATTCAGAGCCAATAGATCAACATCGATGGCTTTAATAGACTCACTTGAAGAAATTACTAGCTCAATTGATCAAAAGAAACATGCCATTGGAATATTCATTGACCTAAAAAAAGCATTTGACACAATTAATCATGACATATTAATAAATAAACTGGAACGTTATGGAATCAGGGGTGTAGTTTGGGAATGGGTTAGGAGTTATTTAACCAACAGGCAACAGTTTGTGAAGCTGGGAGAGTGTTGTTCTTCATATTTGGACATTACATGCGGTGTCCCCCAGGGGTCAGTATTGGGGCCGAAACTATTTATTATGTATATTAATGAAATATGCAATGTATCGACAGTACTCAAGTTTGTTTTGTTTGCTGATGACACTAATATATTTTGTTCTGGGGACAATGTACAGCTACTACTGGAAGAGATCACAGCTGAAATATGCAAACTAAAGTTATGGCTAAACAGTAATAAGTTATCATTAAACTTGAATAAAACAACATTAATCATATTTGGAAATAGCAATACACTAGCATCCATTAAGATAGATGGGATTTTCATTGAGAGTTAAAGAACATAAATTCCTTGGAATCACAATTGATGAGAAACTGAGCTGGAAACCCACAAACATATTCATTCCAAAGTCTCAAGAAGTATTGCAATATTAAACAAGGCAAAACAGATTCTTGATCAAAATTCCCTCTATATTCTTTACTGTTCTTTGGTGTTACCTTATTTAAGTTACTGTGCAGAGGTTTGGGGCAGTAATTATAAAACTACAACACAATCCCTATTTACTCTACAAAAAAGAGCAATAAGACTTATTAGAAATGTCGGCTATAGGGATCATACAAAGCCATTATTCTTAGAGCTAGAATTATTAAAACTGTCAGATCTTGTTGAATTCCAAATTGCACAAACCATGTTTAAGGCAAAAAACGTTCAATTATATTCAGATATTGTTCAATGAAAGACAAGGGAATTATAATTTACGTGGTTCATTTGTATTCACTAATGTTAGGGTGCGCACAACAAAGAGAAGTGTTTGTGTTTCTGTTTGTGGGGTGAAGATCTGGAACAATGTGAGTGAGGAGCTAAAGGGATGTCAATGTGAGTGAGGAGCTAAAGGGATGTCAATGTGAGTGAGGAGCTAAAGGGATGTCAATGTGAGTGAGGAGCTAAAGGGATGTCAATGTGAGTGAGGAGCTAAAGGGATGTCCATCAAACTATTCAAAAAGAGGTATAAAGACACCATTCTCACAAGGTACAGGGATTGCTAAACCATAACTGTTTATATTCCTGTTTTGTATTCAATTTATGAATTTGTGTATGTACATATGTGTATATATATATATATATATATATATATAAATATATTGAGACCATTCTCCTAACTTGCCTGTATATATTATATGAATGATTATATAAATTATTCAAGGTTAAAGTATACATTGATATTGTATGTTAACATATATTAAGATGCAAAAAGAAAAAAAAGAAAATGTAAAAAAAAAGGGAGAAGGGGTCGGATTAAATAAGTGTGAACTTCTTCCGACCCCTTTTCGGACGTGTACTTAGCTAAAGCTTTGTTGTTTATTGATATCAGACAATACTACAGATTATTCAATTATTAATTACATATTTCGTTTTGTTATTGCATTCATTTGTATAGTACTGTATCATGTCTGCATCATCTTTTGTTTCATTTGTATTTTCTTTGGTTTTACACGCTCGAAATAAATAAATAAACTAAACTAAACAGCATCAGCATCGTCTCCACACCTCTCTCGCATGACTCAACTCTTTCCTTCCCATCACCCCATCTGTGCCCATGTCTTTGTCTCTCCGTCCGTCCATCTGTCGCGCTCTCTCCCTCTCCGTCTTCTTCGCCTAATGTGCGTAAAAGTCTAGAAAACACGAGTGACCAGTAACACACATGCACCCCCTCAACCTCCTCCTCCTCCTCCTCCTCCTCCTCCTCCTCCTGCGTCATTTGCTGACACACACTTATAGGAAGAGCTTAAATGAATTGACAATCAGCAAAGAAAGAGGGGCTTCCCAAACTGAAGGGGAGCAACAGAGAAGGTTAAAGGGAACAATTGTTGATATGAAGTGGAATGAAGGGGCTGCAGATGAAAATTAGCCTTCAAATTGTGGACATATACATGATGGACTTAATGTTAATTAATGTTCATTGTACCTTTTTTAATACACACCATACAAACAGGTGCAGGTGTGGTGGTGTTAATGAGAGGGAGATGTAGATAAAAGAGCCACCCCTCTCATTAGTTTCTCCAGGGATGAGGGGGGGTTGAGGGGGGGGGGGGGGGAGACGTGATTCAGGAGCAAGAAATAGGTGCAGAGATGACTGAGGGGCGGATCGATACGGAGAGACGACGTAAGAACAAAAGAGGTGGAGACTCAGCTTCACTGTGGAGGAAAACCCTCAGCTGCCTTTTTCCTTTTTACTCCAAGATTGTTTAATGTGTGTGTGTGTGTGTGTGTGTGTGTGTGTGTGTGTGTGTGTGTGTGTGTGTGTGTGTGTGTGTGTGTGTGTGTGTGTGTGTGTGTGTGTGTGTGTGTGTGTGTGTGTGTGTGTGTGTGTGTGTGTGTGTGTGTGTGTGTGTGTGTGTGTGTGTGTGTGTGTGGTGTGTGTGTGTGTAGGAGTGATCAGTGTGAAGGAGGAGGAGGAGGAGGAGGGTAATGGAGGCGAGGAAACCGCTGCAGTGCATTGTTAGGCTGAGCACACACAGGAGAGGGAGACAGAGAGAGAATCCCCCATTTTAGCTCAACAATATTACGGCAGTGCAGAGATATCTACAACAATGGCAGCCCGGCGCTCTCAGCAGCGCGCCATTGATCCTGGCAACCCAATACACACTAAACGCTTTGACCTCTCATTAGAATAATAATAATGCCTGTGGATGTTTTTTTCTCATTTACAAATGATCCAGTCATTGTCAGTCTTAATATCTGTTTAGGTGAATGTAACAAAAGGCTGCACATTAGAATGGATATCTGGAAAGATATTTAGATTATTTGTTATTCATTATATTATGAGTATTTGTTTGTGTTTACATAATGCTAATAACGCCCTCCTCGCATCTTTATTTAGCCCCTATCTATCTCCTCCAGGCATACTGACTTACTAACCGGATCTCTTCTAAGACACTGCACCGGAGCGAGAGAGAGAGCGAGAGAGCGAGAGAGGAGGAGCCTCCGACTGGAGACGAGATGAGAGAGAGTGAGAGACGAGAGAGAGAGAGAGAGTAGAGGAGAGAGAGAGAGAGAGAGAGAGAGAGGAGAGAGAGAGAGAGAGAGAGAGAGAGAGAGGCAATAAGCGAGAAGCTGAGAGAGTCGCAGGAGGAAGAGGGAGAATGCTCGGTGTCCGGGTAACACTTCCACGCTTGTATCCAGGGCCTTTGTGAATACACCATGGGATGCATCGGCTCCAGGACACTGAGTAAGCCCCGCTTCTCTTCCCTCTCTCATTGCAGACTAGAACGGGGTTTGGTTGGGGGGGAGAAGGAGGATGAGGAGGAGGATGGGGGGTCTTGCGCGAGACTGTGTAAGGACCGGCTTTACATTTATACGTGTGTGTGTCTCAGGTGTTTGTTTTGTCTATCGGCGCAGTGTGTGAGCACAGAGACACAGAATACAGGCAGAGGTGTCAGAGACAATATGTGTTCAAATGTGTGTGTGGTTTGCCTCCCCCACCACCCTTCTCCCCCTTCCTCCCTCCTTCCATCCCCTGATTTATGATGGTTGTGTGTGTGTGTGTGTGTGTGTGTGTGTGTGTGTGTGTGTGTGTGTGTGTGTGTGTGTGTGTGTGTGTGTGTGTGTGTGTGTGTGTGTGTGTGTGAGAGAGAGAGGCAGAGCGGGATGGAGAGAGGGAAACGCTGTAATAGTGCTTATTTATAGAGCCAGGAGGGGGGAAAGGACACAAGGGAGAATGCCATTGTCAGGGGCGTATACACACTTTGTTGTTATTTGCATGGATAGATGGGGGATCAAAGAAACGAGCAGCAGAGGAAGCATTTCAGTGCAGGGAGGAGGGGGGAGACGGACCGATGGTGGTGGTGATGGGGAGAGGGAGAGGGAGAATACGTGCAGGATAGGGTGTGTGAGATTGTGAGAACCCCCCTGAATAAACACACATGACATGTTAAACTGCTGCAAGGTGGGGACACACTCGAAGGGGTTGTACGTGTGAAAGAACGTTAGTATAGTTGCAGTGCATAGCCAGGACGTCTTAGCATGTAGCTGCAAAGGTACAAATAAACACAGACTTCCTTTGCGTTGAAATATGAATGAAGCACTTAGCACATCAGGCTCTTAAACACATCGAACGCATGTCTCCGAACACGTCCTACGTCACTCTGAGACGTGCATAACCTTAGCAGGGGTCATGGATGTCAAACACAGGTTACAGACTGCATCTCCACTGTGTGCATGTGCAGGAGCGTTTTCAATATATCTGGGATATGCAAGCACATGACACAGTTAGCAAAGCAGGGGTGAACTGAATACAGCAGGAGCGGTGTCTCAGTGGACACATTGCAGAGCAGCAGAGTTAAGATGCTTTGTCAACACTCAGGTCATGACAGGAGACCTTACGCAGCACCGCGGGGAGAAATGATGGTATTGAAGAGGGCATAAAAGCTTTTTGGACACGATTAATCTGATTCTGACGCATATTTTTAGACAAGATTTCAATAAGGCTGCTCCGGTTATAGTTTCAAGGCATTCATTCAAGGTATTCAAGGCTTTTATTGTCATAATACAGTTATGACAATGAAAATCTTAGGTCACAGGCTCCTCGAACAGTGCAACACAATAAAATAGGTAAAATAGTGCAAGTACATAGAAATAAAATAGAATAGAAATACTGCAAGAAGAGTCCATACAAGTAATTGGAATATTGATATATATATAGGTTACAAACAGATGAATGTTATGGATTCAAAAGCTCAGGTGTTTAACCGTCTAAATCAGTGGATACGTGATGTAGAGCTGGAGTATATGCAACACACACTTGCAAATACCCCCGCATGTGAGCACTGTAATCTGTGTGAAAACAAACAGTCGTTACGAGAAGTGGCCCATGTGCCGAGTTTCTCCAGTAAGCAGCGGGATGCGGAGCAGTCTGCAGGCGTGGTTGTGTTTACCCTGGGTGAGGATGGCTGTAGTGTGTGCTATTGATCGGCCTTCTCAACTGCAGTCCACTCTGCCAAGCGGAGATCAACAAGAGGAGCAGCATCTGTACGGGCGGGAGTAGCCCTGATGTGTCTGCCTGCCCTCCTGTAACTCTATCTCTCTCTGCTCCATCATATCTGATATCTGTGTGTACCTGAGCAATGCTGTGGCAAGAGTTGTGTCTGTGTGGGAAACACTATGAACAGCATGTCGAGGGACTACATTCTGCACTGTTTACTACATGTTATGGAGCTCACAACGGAAGTGGCACTAGGTCTGTCATGATAGCTGTTTATGTTGGGCAATATATTCCCTAAAAAGTCGTTGCGATACATAAAAAGATTGGGAATACAAGAAGACACTTTTAGGCCACTGATATAACGATAGCGTAAAGGCACAATAATAACCTTTTAAAGTGCAATGCAACTCTCCTTCTTCAGAATATTCAGGTATTGCAATAGGATTGTGATTTAAAAAGAATGTAAATAAAATATAGGCACACAAGAAGCAAATTGAAAAAAGTGTACTCTCAGGCTCTGTTATTAAAAATGCTTAAATTCTGTGCTGCCTTACGTTCTCTTAAGAGTGAAAACACGGCTGTTTATTCCCGATAATTGTTGGTTAAAATGTAGCTGACATGTAAACAAACAGGCATGTAAACACAACGGGCATAATCGAGGTTATCAAATATGATCAAGGTCACATCTGTAAGTATGTAAAGGTCGTTAATGTAATTATTGTGACGAGCTTCGGTGACGCAGAAGAAACTATAGTGCAATATTCTTAGTGATAACAATACCTATAGCTAACTATATTATCCCCGGTTAGAGTCAACACTTTACCATACATATATCCTGTTATGAGAGGTGGGCGGTACACATTCATTCAAACAGAAAACCCCACACGTTAGAAGCTCCAGGCTGAAAAGCATTATCTTGCAGACCCTCATGCATGCAGGCAATGAGCTGAGTTGTTATTGTCATTCTGCGTCACCTGACAACATGCAGCCATTTATGCATCAACACACAACATAAAAACATGAGGAAAAGAAAACAAACACAGCGATGCATGTTTTCCCGCCGACAGCCGCAGCAGAAACACCAGTGAGATGTTCCCTCAGATCTGTACCTCCACACATGGGAGAGCGTTGCCTTCAGGGAGTTCTGCACCAAACAAGAAGTGTATTTTAAACAATACCGAGGAGTTTTGCTGCTAAAAACCTAAAGGAGGCAGAATTTCCTGTGAGAAACTTTTCCTATGTGCACCCAGTGAGGTCATGTTTCATCCCTGTCAGTCTGTTATTATCATATCCTTAATAAACAAGGACCATGCATAGAAATCAAGTCATCTCAAGAAGGGGAAGAAATGATTTATGCCAGATTTAGCTAGTAGCTCATTTCCATCTGCAGTCCCCTGGGCGTGTACACACATAACAAACAACAAACAATTAAAGCAGCGAGAAGCAAAACTCCAATGCTTGATGGCCGTAAATGAAAAGGAGATTTAGCAGAGTCTGCCTTAGTGTGATGTTTCAGTCTGAGTTCAGCGCTGATCTTGAGGATCAGATTTTGTAGCGACATCTCAAAAAGTTGTAAACAGATTCTAACATGGGACAAGGCAGAAATGCTAAACAGTCCACAACCATGGGCCGTTATCTGAATAGGGAGAAAAACTTCATAGGTGCTGAGAGATGTTTTAGGATCATGTTCAGGTTCATATGTATGTAGTTGGTGTCTCTACTGGGACATGTCTCCATGCTTTAATGTTCAAAAAGCTCTTTGTTTTTCTCATACTGCCTGTGCACCTCTTTTCTTTTCTGGTTTCTGTCTGAAACCAGAGGCCAGTCTGCTCGGATTGGTTAGCTGGCCGGCTCTGTTGTGATTGGTCAACCGCTTAGAGATGTCCCGCCCCTTAGCCTATCACGCACAATGTGTTGGAGCGCTAGCCAATACAATTGTGTGATGTCACCAGTAGCGTGGCGTGGGAAAAAAATTAGGGGAAGCCAATAATACGTCCTTTCTTTTGGGTCGGGGGTGTGGTGGTCAATGTAATAACGTAACCAGATGAGTAATTACAGCACCCGGTATCATTTTACACACATTTGTATCAGATGCAGGACTTACGCCTGTTATCTAACCGACAGGTCCGCACGCACTCTCCAGCCGAAACTCTAATAAGCATTCATTCATTCACAAACTAAATCAGGAGACCTTTAACGTTTTACGTCCGATTTGCTCCTTTGTTCCTCGCTGTACACAGCTCCAGTTTGGGCATTGGCCTGTCATCAGATTGTATTTGTTGTTGCTGCTGTAGCGGAAGTTTAGTACAATTATTTTTGATGAAATACTCCAAATCTCCACCCTACATAATTGCACTTGCTTCAGTTGCTTGCTACTTTCTAACGGCGGTGAGAGTGGTGCAGTGACGCTATCTATCTTCTATCGATTAGATTTATGATTAGAAAATGATAAAAGTAGGGTAGACATGTGGATATTATCCGACTGAACAAAACTTGCATTTATCTAACAGGTTCGTTTTCCACTGACCTTATTTCGAGCTATTTTCCTAAATCTTATGGAGAAATCCCATTGCTTTTTTGTCGAGGGAAACCGAGAGCAGCTTACTTCCGGATTTTAGGATGCGTCACTGCAACACTAAGTTGATGCGATTTGATTGGATTGTGAGGCAAGGGAAGCCAGAGGCGGCTGGCTTCCCTTGGCATGGCCCTGACCAATCACAGGTTGGCAGGGGCATCACGTGAGCCTCATCTGATTGGTCAATCCCTCCATTTTTTTTCACCAAGGGAAGCCAGATTCGGCTGGCCTCCTCTCGCAACAGTGAGTGCAATCTACTGTTTTACCATAACACCTAGAGGGGCGCTATTTGTTTCACTCTTTGTAAAATACTCAATGAGAATGGGGGAGAGACGGGCCGGCAGCAACACACAGCAAAGGATAATTATCGAAACAAAACAAAGTGTTTTTATTTATTTATTTAAATTATAACTACAATCCGAAAAAACAGGGGAAGCCTGGCTTCCCTTGGCCTCCGGGAGAAAACGCCACTGGATGTCACTGTGTTATGCTAAGTCCTGCAGCGCTAACGCTTGGCCTGGGATGCCTGGATTCAGCTTTCTGTGGAGGTTATTCTTTCACACACAGTGACGTCACAAGCTACCCACAATGCAACGCGCGCCATATATATATATATAAATACGCCATTTTTCTGGAGGTGCAAAAATCCTGGAGGTGCTAATATAAACAGCTAGCTAACGTAGCCAGGCAGAGCGCACTAGGTTTTTTTTTCTGAATTAACGACCGAAGAAATCGCTGCATGTCTTCGGATTACATCTCTGGACTTGAGGGGTGTGCTCTAGGTCGTTACCAGCGTAAACTAGAGCTGTGTGGGTTGTCGGATTGCCCTTACAGACTGCCTGCAGATGTAGGGAAAAACGATCCTCGAAAGTGGCCTTCGGTCGATTTTGGCAGCATCTACGTCTATCTTCTGGAAACACCAGGTGAATACCCCACTTGTCACAATAATATTATCATGCCAATGCATATATGTGGTATTTTAGAGTTGACTATATTGATTAGTACGGTGGCCCTGAAGTGTAAGACACTACAGCATTTCACAAAACACCACAGCATTTCACATTGGACGGAAAGGGTATTCCTTTAGTGATGTTTGTGATTGGACAGAGCCAGCCAGAGAAGCACTGCTGTGATTGGTTGTTTTTGCTGCCAGTCAAGAAATGACGCTTTGTGATTGGTCAACACCCGACAGTGAAATATGTCCCAACACATCAGCCGTTAGCACACACTCAGAGCTCACAGCTCCTCATATCTGTTCAGAAACTGGACACAAGTTAAACATGTACAAACCACAGACTCTATGTCATGGCGAATACAGTCACTGCTTTATTTATGTCTGTATGACGTTGTTGTGAGTGTGGACGGAGCAGCTACAGGTTAGTTAGCCTGATGGATCCGATTCCATTCAGAAAACACGCATTTTAAAAGCTTTTCGCCTGCCGTCTTATCTGCAGACTTGTCAAAGCGTTAATTCATGGTTTTTACTAACCGTTATCAGTATGTAGTTACTTCGGCATCACTTTGAAACGTGTATTACAATTAAATCACGGTCAAATATGTTCATTTGGTTGTAGTTGGTATCTCCCATAGAATTTACATGGAGATACGCCCCGCCCCCTCTCAGCGCCTCTTGTTTGAATGACAGGAGCAAACACAGCTGACAGCCGCGGTGAAACTCGAGCGATTAGAGCGATGCGAATATTGGGTGGTCTACCATAGTATTTACATGGAGATAAGCCCCTTAAAAACCATGAATTAATAAAGCATTAATTCTGTGTTTACTCCTGTCATTCAAACAAGACGCTGGAGAGGGGGCGGGCCGTATCTCCATGTAAATCCTATCGGAATCGGATCGATCAGGCTAAACTAACCTGTAGCTGCTCCGTCCACACTCACAACAACGTCATACAGACATAAATAAAGCAGCGACTGTATTCACCATGACATAGACAGTCTGTGGTTTGTACATGTTTAACTTGTGTCCAGTTTCTGAACAGATATGAGGAGCTGAGAGCTCTGAGTGTGTGCTAACGGCTGATGTGTTGGGACATATTTCACTGTCGGGTGTTGACCAATTACAAAGCGTCATTTCTTGACTGGCAGCCAAAACAACCAATCACAGCAGTGCTTCTCTGGCTGGCTCTGTCCAATCACAAACATCACTAAAGGAATACCCTTTCCGTCCAATGTGAAATGCTGTGGTGTTTTCTGAAATGCTGTAGTGTTTTCTGAAATGCTGTAGTGTTTTCTGAAATGCTGTGGTGTTTTCTGAAATGCTGTAGTGTTTTCTGAAATGCTGTAGTGTTTTCTGAAATGCTGTTGTGTTTTCTGAAATGCTTTAGTGTTTTCTGAAATGCTGTTGTGTTTTCTGAAATGCTGTAGTGTTTTCTGAAATGCTGTAGTGTTTTCTGAAATGCTGTAGTGTTTTCTGAAATGCTGTAGTGTTTTCTGAAATGCTGTAGTGTTTTCTGAAATGCTGTTGTGTTTTCTGAAATGCTTTAGTGTTTTCTGAAATGCTGTTGTGTTTTCTGAAATGCTTTAGTGTTTTCTGAAATGCTGTTGTGTTTTCTGAAATGCTGTTGTGTTTTCTGAAATGCTGTAGTGTTTTCTGAAATGCTTTAGTGTTTTCTGAAATGCTGTAGTGTTTTCTGAAATGCTGTAGTGTTTTCTGAAATGCTTTAGTGTTTTCTGAAATGCTTTAGTGTTTTCTGAAATGCTGTTGTGTTTTCTGAAATGCTGTTGTGTTTTCTGAAATGCTGTAGTGTTTTCTGAAATGCTGTTGTGTTTTCTGAAATGCTTTAGTGTTTTCTGAAATGCTGTAGTGTTTTCTGAAATGCTGTTGTGTTTTCTGAAATGCTTTAGTGTTTTCTGAAATGCTTTAGTGTTTTCTGAAATGCTGTTGTGTTTTGTGAAATGCTGTTGTGTTTTGTGAAATGCTGTTGTGTTTTCTGAAATGCTGTTGTGTTTTCTGAAATGCTGTAGTGTTTTGTGAAATGCTGTAGTGTCTTGCACTTCAGGGCCACTGTAGTTTTGTTTGTTTATTATTCCAAACATTGTTGGAAAATGAGTGCTGACCAAGGCTGGGTTAAGTTTACTTGAACCTTCAGTAGTTTAAAACAGTTTATTTGGCAAAAAAAAGGTTTAGTCTCAAAGAGTCTATTGAAAAATAAATTCCTCATCATTGAAGGTTATGTTTTAAACTGACGTTTTTACCGTGCTTTAGCCAAGCTGCCCTCAGCACCACGGTTCAGGTGGAGACACACTGGATGTCTGCATCCATCATCCCTTCAGAGCTAGAGGCCTTGAGAAGCAGTCGATAGGAGGAGCACATTCTTCCTCACTTCATCAGCGAGGAAGAGGCAGTGAGATCTGCTGCAAAACAACCGCAGACTGTATTTTCGTCAGTGACAAGTGTGTGTGTGTGTGTGCGTGTGTGTGTGTGTGTGTGTGTGCGTCGTGTGTGTGTGTGTGGTACACAGCTTGTGTATGCTTCATTTCAACAGATGCCAAACACAGTGTTAGTAATTCAGTCACAACACCATGGTCACATTTACAGATATACTGTTGGCACTGCGTTCACCTATCATTATGGCTGAAAGCTACTCACAAAATCAACTTTCTTCCAGTTATAGCCAGACCATACCTGAGAGTGCTGGAAACATTAATCTCTGTATAATTTAGGGCATAGTGTGCAGTGTGAAGATAAATGCGATGGGTCAGGCATTAGTGGGGAAATTATATATATACATGTAGGACGTTATGACAACTCTCATCGCTCTGTTAGCCTCTGAGCAGACTCACTCTTCACTTTATTCTTAGTTAGCTTAGTAAAGGGCCACTGCTGACACACCACTCACTGATTCAGGCACTAAGGCAAGTGTATTTATATAGCACTTTTCTGTACGCGACAATTCAAATTCAAATTAAAAGACTTTTTAGGAATAAATACATTAAAAACACATTATACAATTTTACAACAGACATTACAAAGCAAAGATAATAAAATAATAAGAATAAACACCACAGGTATACAATACATGTTTAAAAGGCATACTGTAGTTTGAATACAGCAGATTCTGTGTGTGTGTGTGTGTGTGTGTGTGTGTGTGTGTGTGTGTGTGTGTGTGTGTGTGTGTGTGTGTGTGTGTGTGTGTGCGTGTGTGTTTTATGTGAATGTGTTTGTAGCAGAGTTTCTCATGCTGAAAGCTGGCATCAGATGTGCAGTTATATCAGGAATGATCTGATCAAATCACGAGCAGAAAGGATTATATAAATCCTTTCTGCTCGTGATTTGATCAGATCATTCCTGATTTAAAGCAGATCTCCCAAATTAGACTCTTCGATATAGGGTAAGTTAATGTTTATTAGCTTGTGTTCAGATATGATTTAAACAAAAAATATATATTTTTGTAGGAAATCTTTCAGAATGCTGCAACATTTAGAATTTGGTTTATGCCAAATTCTTTGGTGTGTTGGTGCATGACATAAAACAAGTTGCACACTATAAAAAAAGATACAATTAACATAGAGGAGAAAAACAATACAAACATCTAAACATGAAAGCATGTCAAATATACCTGCATTAAAATTGAAGAGCTTTGAGGCTTTTAGAAGCGTTTCGTAGATAGATTGTCCCAAAGATATGCAAAGATTCACAGTAAGTGTGTTTTCTACTGGAAAAAAGCTTTATTTTTGTTTCATACAGCTATTTAACAATGAAAATCTAACTGTACCTCGGTGTCTCCATGTACACTGAACAAAAATATAAACGCTCCCATTTTTCATGAGATGAACTCAAAGATCTAAAACATTTTCTATATACACAAAATAACCATTTCTCTCAAATATTGTTCACAAATCTGATGTTGTGAATCGAGTGGCCCATGGTGGTGGTGGGGTTATGGTATGGGTAGGCGTATGTTATGGACGACGAACACAGGCCACTCGATTCACAACATTACCCTAACCCTAACCCTACCCCTACCCCTCACACCAGATACTGACTGGTTTTCGGACCCCCCCAATAAAGCAAAACTGCACGTTTCAGAGTGGTCTTTTATTGTGGCCAGCCTAAGGCACACCTGTGCAATAATCATGCTGTCTAATCAGCATCTTGATATGCCACACCTGTGAGGTGGGATGGATTATCTCGGCAAAGGAGAAGAGCTCACTATCACAGATTTTTTCAGATTTGTGAACAATATTTGAGAGAAATGGTTATTTTGTGTTTACAGAAAATGTTTTAGATCTTTGAGTTCATCTCATGAAAAATGGGAGCAATAACAAAAGTGTTGCGTTTATATTTTTGTTCAGTGTATGTATGTGTTGTATGCATGAAACTGTGAATGGCCTCGTGTTTACAAACGCCTCCTATAGTGCCGCGCTCCTGCTGCTATATGTATCTGCTCATATGTGGGCGGTAGATTTGTGCAGAAATGGGCAAAATTGTCCAAGAAATGTGCAAATGTTCAGTTTCTATTTCTTAAGATAAAATCATAATTGTTGTTTTGTTTAGCTAATTGTATTGTTGACATGTATGTATACATGGACCTGTGAATGACCTGGAGTTTATATCCGCCTCTCATATAATCGCGCCCTTGCTGCTATATTTATTTGCACATAAGTGGGTGTGAATATATTATTGAAACCACTGCTTCACCACTCTGATGGATAGATGTGCCTTTGTTGTGCACATAAGGGAAAACAATTATCTGGCTTCTCCCAAGTAGCCTACAGCAAAGCTACATATTAACACGACCCATCATTAAAAACACACATTGTTAAGGAGGGTAGCAACAAATGAGATATCAAATCAAAAAGAGAGCACATCCTGTAAGAAATGAAGAGGCCTTGATCCTGTCATTTTGTTATAGACTATTAGATGTGAGTTAATTCATTATACAGCAGCTAGTGTTAAGATATCATTACAAACTGGATAGCTTTTTAATTAAAAAAAGATTTTGTAGGAAATGTTTCAGAATAAGAATCACAATCTGGTTTTCTGCCAAGCTGGTCTCACATACAAGGAATGTATGTAGGTGCTTTTTATTGTATTGGTGCTTAATACAAACATAGTAAGAGAAAATGAAATGAAAAATAAATATATATAACAGTTTTACAAAAATCGAAATATATAAAATAATAGATACAAGAAACGAAACAAATAGAAGAGAACAAGTATAACAAATATGAAAAATATTCCTGAATTTAAAATGGAAGAGCTGGGCAGATTTTATGTGCAAAATTGTCCCAAAGATTAGCAAAATTTGACCCTCACTTTACACACCACATGCCTTTACACCCCACATGCCTATATACCACATGCCTTTACACCCCACATGCCTTTATATACCACATGCCTTTACACACATTCAAGTGATGTGCCATTTTGCATCGAGCCTGTAAACTGGAACATCTCGCAGACGGACGTAGAGAGGCTGATTGATTGTCTTCTGTCCAGGTTGGAAAAGCCGTGCACACATGAACACATCCAAGGTGAATGACTCAGTGATGTAGTGCCTCAGAGACACAAGGGGGACATGATGACCCTTACCTGTGTGTGTGTGTGTGTGTGTGTGTGTGTGTGTGTGTGTGTGTGTGTGTGTGCGTGTGTGTGTGTGTGTGTACACCCAAGGCCTCACACAGCAAAGGGTCTTTACTTACAGATTTATGTGAGTGCCTCTGCGTCATATTCTCTACTGTGTGCTATTCATTTTTTGCCTTGTCGCTGGATACCAGGTTACAAGCCTGGATCATTCCTGGAGGGGGGATTGATTAAATGTATATGTGTGTGTGTGTGTGTGTGTGTGTGTGTGTGTGTGTGTGTGTGTGTGTGTGTGTGTGTGTGTGTGTGTGTGTGTGTGTGTGTGTGTGTGTGTGTGTGTGTGGTTATGTTTGAGTGTGTGAATTTATGTGCATTTGTTGATGCACTCAGCGTTAGTGCACTTGTTGTCTCAGTGTTATCTGTATCTATGCTAACCACTTTAGTGCTGATAAGGAGAAGAGGCCACGTCCTCAAAGACGCAAAGACTCCTTTGAATACCAAGGAGAGCGAAAATAAAGATATCCTGCAAACAACGTGCAGTCTTCTGAAACTGTCTGAGCAGGTTTCATCCTTTAATCTCCGAGTCGGATAGCAGCACTGTCTCCGTTTGTGGTCTTAATTGTCATTATATACTTAGCAGGCCATTGGGATGTTTACGGAAGTGATCCGGTTGATGGGCTGCAGCTCGCTGTGCAAAGATGCTGCAGATTTATGACATCAGTGCAAGGATGACATCAGTGCTGAAGATCTGCACAGGATTGCAGTCACATGCACATTAAGACTGGTGCAGGAATGAGTCCTAAAACTTGAAGATTAGTTAGCATTTTCGCACTTCCAGGTATCAAAGTCAATTTATTTTGTTGTATGTTTTTGGTTAGATGCCTGAAACACAAACTGACACAAGCCTAAGAGATGTCAAAAAATACGTCAAATACCCCACTCGTTGCTGTCAGAGGATAATGTGTGTCATAAAAATGGCTATGGTTAAATGTTAGTGGCTAAATGAGAACAGTGAATGTAATCCCTCCGAACATTAGCCTCCTTTAGTTTAGCGGTGGTGACATGAAGAGTGATGTCATTCCTTTATATCCTAATGTTAGCTTTTTAATATTGGTGATGCCATCTGGTGTTAATATGTGGAGATTATCCTGCTGAACAAAAACCTGTTAGTATCATAAACGTTTGCCACAGAGCTCATTTTTATAGGGAGTCATTGCTTACTTCCAGGGTCGACGTGCAAAAATATTCAGCACTGCACCGGCGTAATAATGAGGCGTGTTAGGCCAGGGTCATGTAGACTTGGATTTGACACACTCCTTAATGAATGGCAGGAACCTGACTCTGTGCTCGGGTGCATACATGTGTGTAGATCATGTCCTGAGACACCCTTAGCTGAATTGTCCTCCACCATGCTCTCCCTACCATCTGGGCTCAGCTGTGTTCCTGCTGAACTCTGGAGCTCAGTATCCCGACATATGCACGTCTCGCTGGGAGAGGGCTGACATCCAAGCCGGTGCCCCATCGTGGCAACCAGCCATCCTGCAGCTGTGGTGGTAAACGAGCACCCAGCCCCTCTAGTTCTTCTTCTAGTGCTGCAGGGCACAGAGAGACAGACGACTCTCAAATGCTTCCCACTTCAGCAGGAGCCGTCACGCTACTACAGTCAGAGCTGGGGTTGACACTGCAGCCGCTGCAGATCTTTGGTTGTTCGTTACGCACGGCTGCTCTGCTTCCTCTTTTTTGTGCGTTCTCCTCCATCTCCCTGCCCTCCCTGACTCCTTCCTCGCTTCCTCGCTCCTTCCCCTCGGCTGAGCTAAGCCTGTCTCCCCTATGACCGCAGGGGGAGATCCAGCTCTGCACCGCTGTATGTGCGGGGGAGGATGGAGAACGCCAGGGGAGGAAAAGCTGGCTCAGAGCTCCGGTCATGTGCTGTTGTTTGTTTCCTCAAGGAGGGATTCTGCCTGGCTTCTCAAGAGCAGAATAACGCTGCACTGCTGCTGACAGCATCACCTACCCGGGTGCAGGAACACAGAGCGTGCCACGACATAAGACAGAGATCCTGGATAATGAGGACTGACCAATCCCCTATAAAGAAACTCTGAGAACTGTAAACATCTCTGACTAATCACATGTAGAAATCAAAACCCTCGTGGCTCACTTCACAAATAGCACTCGCTTTGATTTAATCTCACAAACACTAGATCATATACATTCAGCGCCAGAAATACACACTGGACTTAATGTTTCTGGTTCATTGCTGCGTAAAGGCTGCAGGGCGACCCAGTGGCACTTTGTAGTGATGCAGTCCACTCTTGAGCCATATTGTGATTCATGTGGGGCGGGAGAGTGACTGCTAATCTGCTAATTGGCTAAATGAGGCTGAGGGATGCAGAGGAGAGAAACAGAGGGAGAGAAGTGTGTGTTTTATACTGTGTGTTGCTGTAGGCTTGATGCGTGTGTGTGGGTGTACATATATGTCCATGTATAGTTTGTGTTTGCAGGGCAGATTTTTAGCCCAGATGGGGGAACAATCTGGGACACTTTCTCTCGCCCAGGCAGAAAAAGAGACATCTCTCCATCTAAATGATATCAGCCACTGGCACCGCTCTACACTTTGCCAAAAATCAAACACGCCACACTTATCCTCGTGAGGTCACACAGAGTTTGTTTCTAATAGGGAAAGTGGCACTTGCATTTTAACGTGTCCATCCAATGACAATGACAAGTCCTGATGCAAAGTAGTTCTATACATTTTGGCTAAACCGGAGTAGTTTCGCTGCTTTACTTTTCAGGAATGTTTTGTTCACACTCACCTTGTCCCTTAACGTTTTATAGCAAGAAGGTGGATTTGCAGCAGATAAGGGGGACTGTTGACAGCTGCTGTTATTGCCTTCAAACGCAGTAAAACGCTCAGACTATAAAAAACAATAACAATTGTCTGTGTGGCTGGCATTTATTGGGCAGGGATTTCCCCTTGAATCGTGTATTTTAATCTCTCACAAGCTAGATAAACATGTTTCAAAAACAGCCGGAATTGATTTTTCCAGGAATAAATATTTTTAATACAAAACACTGACTTTTTTGTCACGAAAAAACGATTATTAAATACCATTAAGAAAATGGCGAAAAAGTGGCCCAATTTAGAACATTCAGGTTTGGACCTGAAGGCAGTAAACTTGGCAGGCTCAATGATTTAATAATGAAAATAACTTACAGCTGAGTGAGCGTGAAGAAAAATAGAAATTCACAAGGAACCAGGGATGAGTGCTAGACTAAAGGAGGGAAAGCAGACGGCCTGCCGCTGAAACACAGACTACACACACAGAATACACACGCAAGGGACTCATTAACTGATGAAACACAGGTGCTGGAAAACAGGCAGGAAAAAGACAGGAAGTAAAACAGGACACAACACAAGAGAAGAGACATTTAAATAGGATTGAAAAAAAACCTAGACAATGACAACAAGTGCAACAGCTGCGACCTCGTATGCATAGGCACCCACACACACACACACACAACCTCACACACATTAAAGCCTACAGGGCGAAAACTGGGGCATATTTTAGCCATCAGCTAAAATACAATGTTTTCATTTTGTGTCTTTTACGTGCAAAACTGAAAAGATATATGATTTGAAGATTTGTTTGAACATTTAACATTAAAATATGTCAAACTAATACAGTATTTTAAAAACATAGGGACACCAACTGTTAAGAACTGCATCTAAATAACATTTTCAGACTTTATTTGGGAGTATTTTCTGTACTGTACTGTAGATGAAGCTCCAAAACATCACAAGCATCAATGCCCCTTTTTGCAAGAAACAATTTGGGTTAGAAATATGTCTTATAGTATTATAGTAGTTAAATAACATTTAGAGACTTTATTTGAGAGCCCTATGGGGATCAGTAAAGGTCCATCTTTATTTACTGTTCCGTACTTTAGAGCAAGCTAAATCTAAAGCATCTTTCACCAGACCCAAATGTCCCTTTTTGCAAGACAAGTTCTGGGTTAAAAATATGTTTTATAGCCTCCAAGTGGAGATACCCAGGTGATGTTTTGAAGGCTGTGACACAAAACATTTGTGTTGTGTCCCTTTAAGGTAAATTCACCCTGGTAATGGACGACTAAACTATTTATACATACAAGAACTTCATGTTCCTGCTGTGTATGTTCGGAGGTATTTAGGGAAACTATAAGAGGAATACACAAAGTAGGTTGAGGGAAACTAGGTTGAACTAAAGGGGAAATAAAACACACCTTGAAGTACGTCCTTGTAGATGTATGAGAGACAATAGCACTTGTATCCTTACATCCCGAGAGCATTGAAAAGAGAAAATCCAAGTTTTTCCACAGCATTAACTGTAGAAATTAAGCGAGGCAGTGCTGATTTGCAGCGGGCACTTTACTGTGTGAAGAGTGTCGATTTCTGAAATGAAGTCTGTCCCTCGTCTCCTGCCCTGGCAGTGATCTGATGCGACTGGACGGAGTTCAGAAGGAGGCTTATATCTGAGCGGAGCTGATGTTTGTGAATCACCGGGTCAGTGAGTCACATCGCTGGACATCCACTCAGCCAACAACTCTCTCTGTTTCCCTCAGAGCGGCCGAGGAACCGCTCACTATCACTGGTGTGTAGAGTAACCAGATTAACTCATAATAATAATAATAATAATACATTTAATTTATAAGCACACTTTTCATTTGAGTAAAATGCTAGAGTAAATGGTCGATACAAAACAACAACAAAACAAAAAAATATATAATGAAGTAAACAACAGAATAAAAACAGTGGGTTTAGGCCGGCATGGCAAGAAGTGGGGGTTTTAAAGATCTAGTAAAAGGCTATTCTAAAAAGATGCATTTTAAGGCCTTGTGCTTTAGTAAAACGTTGTACTTTAGTATTTAAAAAAAAAAGAAAGTCTACACGACTACAATTCAGAGGCAAATGGTGTTCTTTTACTCCACTACATTTATTCAGTGGTGGAAGAAGTACTTAGATTCTTTCCTCATGTTAAAGTAGAAATACTTTGGTCTGAAAATACTTAATTACAATTGAAAGTCCTGAATTCAAAATGTTACTTATAGAAGTACGGAAGTATTGCCAGTTAAATGTACTTGAGGTATCAAAAGTAAAAGTACCCATTATGCACCATGGATGTTTTGAAAGTATTATATTAGAATATTAAATGAGTCATTCTTTTAATGGCGTACACATACAAGTAAGAGCTTTTCAATGTTGAAGTTTGTTAATATTAAGACGCTTTTAGATTTGTTTTCAATATATTGGTAGTACAGTACTGCATTATATCATATACATAATATGTCATGTGTGTTATATGTAAACAGTAGCTGGTTACTACTCTTAAGCCCCACGGACCCGGTTCCGGGGCCGAAATCACGTCATTTGCAGGAAACAACATCTAAGGAACCTTAATATTTAATAAACTATGAATATTTTATATCCATATATAACGGGAAAAAACTAATTTAACTGATCTTTTAAAAAAAATTCACAAAAAAACACAATGCTAACACTGACCCTCTGAATTAGCCCCGAGCGAAAAATGCTAACCTATTACTGCACCGAAAATCACTCCTAGCTCCCTTATTACTTATCCTAGCTGCACATCTAACACATTGTTTATGATCGTAAAGACACAGAATCTAACGGTGCTCACCTCCACACTGAAAGATACAAACTCGCGACGTTATCAACAAAAACGTACATCAAAACATGTGGCGCTAAGTAGCCTAAAACGCTAACATGGCTTATCTTGGTTTTGTCTGGTCAAAACTGGTCTTCAATGGCATTAAAACGATAAAAACGATGCTGTAGTTAATCCATAGGTTAATATCCAATGTGACTGTGTCCCCTTTGAAATGTATAAGCAATAAATAAGTAATACATAATAAATAAGCAATAAAACTGCAATTCCGTTTTCAAATATCAGAGCAGGGATATTCCTACGCTCTGTAGTAAGATTGCATGCGCAAAGACGCAACCTTTTTTTTTTAACATGAGTGCAGGACGATTCCCCTTCGATTCTATTGGCTCTAACGGTCAGCAAGAGATGTCACATGTCAATATCGAGCAAGGGGGGCCAGAGATAAGGAAAATCCACCCAAATGGCCCCAGAAGAGGGTTTTTCTTTGCTAAATCTGTCTAAAAAGGTCAAATATCACTTGTTTTGCATCAATCTTGATACAGGCTACTTATTATATGTTGTACTTTGGATTCCTAAAGCTTTTAGTCTACTAACACATCATCCAAGGTTAGTTTTCACTATAAGTACAACATGTTTTTTGGACGGACACTATAATTTACAGTTTTTTACCATGTTCAATCTGAACTTTCTTTAAAATAAAAAACATCTATATAGATTCTGACTTTTCTACATACAACTCACAGGTTTATCATTACTTTGAGAAAAAAGATTATTAATTTAACCCTTTTAGAATGGAATATATGGTCATTTGTTCTGGGAATGTCATTCTCGAGCCTGAAACCTGAAAAACAGGCTTGGGGCTTAACAGGGTTAATTAAAAGAAGTGGAGTAAAATGTTCCAAAATGAAGTGGAGTAGAAATACAGTATAACGTAGCATTACATGGAAATACTCAAGTATGACACAATAGTGCTTTAGTGCAGTACTTGAGTAAATGTACTTAGTTACTTCCCACCACTGCATATATATGTCAAATGCAGCTGTGGAAAAAAACCTTATTGGCACACACACACACACACACACACACACACACACACACACACACACACACACACACACACACACACATACATACATACATACATACATACTTACATACACACACATACCATCTATACATCACTTCAGGGGACATTACATTGACTATGCATTTCCTGGAGACTTATCCTAACCTTAACCATAAACAACACATACCTAACCCTTAACCTTATCCTTACCCTAACCATAACCCTAAACCTAACCCTAACCATACGCTCTTCCATAACCTAACCAAGTCTTCACCCTAACATGAATGATTCCCCTTATGGGAACCTCCATTATGTCCCCATTAGGGAGGCGAGTCCCCACACTTGACTGTGTAAACAGATTTAGGTCCCCACAAGTATAGTAATGCTAGGCCACACACACACACACACACACACACACACACACACACACACACACACACACACACACACACACACACACACACACACACACACACACACACACCCACACACACACACACACACACACACACACACACACACACACACACACACACACACACACACACACACACACACACACACACACACACACACACACACACACACACACACTCAGTGCTGATACAGGAGCCCCTCTGAGAGTTGCTCACAGACCCTCAGATACAGAGAGCAGGCACCTAGGGACTGGAGCTGTGTTTAAACTCCATTACCAGTACCCTCTCTGTAATTAAACCAATGTTTTAATTAGGATTTGGACAGCCAGGAAGCAGGAGCGATAATAATAAGGCTCATTTATCCAACAGAGAGTGTGATCTGCCACCGACTCCTCTATAGTGCTTCATCACCTGAAACGCAGGTGTGATTTACAGGTGGAGGAGGTTCATTAGAGGAAGAGAGACTTGGACTTCGGCAGAAAGAGTCTAGACACGAGGAGAGCCTGCAGGTGGTCAGCTGACGTATTGTGAATTAGAATTAAAGTGGCTAATAGAGACTTATCCCTCTTATTTACACCAATCTGATTATTCGCCATGATGGAGTTAACTCTTGTATGTTAATGTAGGCCTTGTAACTGATGCAATAGCACTTACTATGGTATGATCTTGTTTGAAGTGAATATAGAGGTTATGTATTGATTTCGAATCGTTTGTCTGTCAGCAGAGAAACTTGTTTGAAGGTTAGCATTGGTGTAAACACAGTACATTTTTCAGGCGAATCCAAATTATTATGTGGTTTGGTTTTGTCTCCTTTCCTCTTGTCTTGAATCCTTACCTCTCATCTCCTCTCATACTTTGTCCTCTCATTTCCAATTTATTTTTTCAGTTCGTTTGTCAGCAGGACAATGGGGGAAAAGCACTCTCCAGATTTGTTGTGCACTTGTTTTGAGGGTGTAGCATTGGCTTGGACATTTTTAGAGCGGATCCCAATCAGTGGGTTTACACACACACGATCTGTTTCTTTAGAAATCGTGATTCGACCTTGGTGGAGGTCGTTTTGTCGCCTCTCCTCTAGTCTCATTTCCCCTCCCCCTAACTGGTGTCCTATCTTCTCCCCTTGTATCCTCTCCTCTCGTCTTTTATCCTTTCCTCTCATCTCCTCTTGTATTTTGTCCTCTCTTTTCCTATGTACTTTTTCACTTTGTTTGTCTGTCAGCAGGACAATGGGGAAAAATGTTTACCAGATTTTTTATAAAACTTATTTTCAAGGGACAAAATACATTTGCTGAGTGGATCCAAATCATTGGGTGGATACACTTCTACTTTAGAGATGGGGCATTTGGTCTTGCCTGAGGTCTGCCCTCTCTGACTGCTCTTTAGTTGACTTATTGATGAGGACTGCGGTAAAAGTGTGTTACAAGCAAACACTCTATATGGTTACAAGTCAACAATTTAGATATAAAATACAGGAAATCACAACCGAATTGAGTTCAAGGCTTTCATTTTGTAAATACGTAGTTCCAAATTAATCATTTGTTTTTCCTTTGGCAGACATTTTTTTGCAGAAATCTTGACTACACAAGCTTACAAAACATTACAGATACTTCAAAGCTGAAAACCTAATAATAGTAGTCTAATAGTGTTGTCTGCAGACAGAAATGGCATCGCACTTTGTTAGAAAGTACCAGATCATCGTGGCTTAATGAGTTCCTGAGCTCCTTATGAAATCATTGTTTATGATGGAAACATGTGTAGAAGACATTTGGCATAACCTGCTGGATTTCATGGAAAAACCTTTCAGGTCGCTGAAACGATATTAAACTATTGTCTCCGTGTTTTTACTGTATTTTAATGTTTTAGTTATTTATGTGATGTTATGTTTTAATAGTGTTACCGTGGTTGATTTTATGAACTTGTATCAGCTGCATCCAGCCGCTCTATATACATAATTGTTAAGAGAAGGGATAATACTTGTGTGTAATTGTTCAACCCAGTCTCACGGCATTTCGTGTTCACCAACACGATTTTTAATCTATTGATTCGTGTTCACCAACACGATTTGCCCCTTTTTTTCGTGTTGCACAGCACGATTTTAAAAGCAATATATTTCTACTGCCTGCAGCACGTCTTTTTCTCCGGTCGGGTCGAGGAAGACCGGAAGCTGTGTGGTTCATAAAAACATGTTCTTACTCAATATCAAGCCACAGTTATTGCTTTTATTTGAAATCGTATAATTTCGGACTTTTGTTGCCGTCTGTGAGGAAAATAAATGGGGCTCAGAGCCTCAGGATACTGAAATCTGTATTTTTAAATATTTTTTTCCTTCTAATTCGATATTCTTTTCAAAATAACACACTGTTATTTACTCACCAATAACACACAATTATCCTTGCTTTTATTGATTGGTTTAATTCCATAATCTCGGGCTTTTTTGGCGTCCGTCAGGAACTGAATTTCAAAATAAAAATAACCGGAAACAGACGTAGGCCTATAAGGGACATTTCGAGCATCATTGCGATTGTCAACATTTCTGAGTTTAGGATGGCCGAAGACACTACACTACCCATAATCCCCAGCTATCGTTTAGGACTACAGTCCCCGTAAGGTTACGCAGAGCGTCAAACAGCTGTGTGAAATGGAACGAAACCACGCCAGACTATCCAAAACTGGAATCGAACGCCCCCCCAGAACTACACATGCTGGCTATTGTGTTTCGCAAAATGTTCTATGGGACGTCTCTACTGAACGTTTTCGTTTTTCCCACAATTAGTTGTTGCCAGTATTAAACACATTGGTGTTATCAAATGTAAAACATATAATTAATAAATGGGTGAAAATCGCTTTTGTCCATAATGCGCAGCATTAATACCCACATGACAGCTCATTGTTACTTTGTAATTCTACTCCACTACAATTCAGAGGTTAATCTGGTATTTTTACTCCACTGCATTTATTTGAGTTACTTTGCAGATTCTGATTAATGATGTGAAATATAAACAACCCTTAAATCAGACTTTAGTTACACCTGAGTAAAATTCAGGTAAGGTGATTGTCAAGTGCCAACAATCAGGAGAGATATTTGATAGTTGGTGCTTGAGAAGACTAAACATGTATCTGCAATTGACATGAATGGAAACGAGTAATAAAGTATATTCATTACTCGTTATTCTCTACTAATAGTTAATTAAAGACTGTATATTATGGCTATTTTGCACATCCCTTTCAAGATTTTCAAAGGTGTATTGACATATCATATACACAACTACGGTGTAGTTATGCAATGAATGAAACACTTGGGTCACAGGTTCCTCAACAGTGCATTACAAGACATCTATCAATATGTGTGTACCTCCACCATTAAACTGTCATATTCTGCACATTTCTTATTCTATCTACATACATAAGAGTATAATTAATGTGTATAATATCAGTTAAAATAAGTGCTTCAACATAGTTAACATTGCAGGAAATCAATATATTAGACGTTAAGTACTTTGTCAGGCTTAATATGTATCTGTAGATAGATACCCCCAACGTTTTTTTCTTATTTAAAAGAAGACCTTAATCTGTTATTTAATGTTTAAATAAAGGTTAATTCGTTTTTCTGTTTTGCACCTCCTCCTATTAATATCTTTGTACATTCTGCACTAAACTGTTTTATTGTAGAGATCACTTATAGTATCTTCTTGATTTTTTACATTCTATATTTATACTTTCCTCCTATGAAAGTATGTACTCTTAATATTTTTTTAATCAAATAAAACACAATAATTCAATAACGTGCTTTAACCACTAGGCGGTGCACACAAGGTACACACAGCCATAATAACTTTGTATTATAAATGTAGGACACTTTTGTTTTCGTAGAACATCTGAAAATGTGTAGTTTTATGCATGCTTTCACATAATTTTACAGCATATTGCTATACTATTTCAGACTCAGTATTTACATTCTTACATTCAAAGAAAATCAGTAATATCTTTAAAAACTACAGTCCTTTTATATCAGCTGTGCACCGTTATGGTGTAAATATAACCTATCTGTGAATTAGATCAAATGTAAAAGTCAGCCGAATTAGTGTTGATACTGCAAGGAGACGTATTGTGTGAAGAGAAATTGAAGATGTTGTTTAATTGTTGAATATATTTATGATCCACGTCAAGTATTCAGTTTCGGCGGCATTTTCTCAGTTTTTCCAAAGGTCTTCTCATCAGGGCTCTATAAATAAAGAACTACGGCAGATCTGTAATATACAATGCAGCCGAACCGTGTATTACAATGCCGTTATGTGATGACTTTCAAAGAGAAAAGCAAGAGCGCTCGGAATTAAGTATTCTTTTATTCTTTTAAAATGTTTTCCGGATTTCATATCATATAAACACCAAATCCCAGCATGCATTGCGGCTAAAACATCCAATAAACGAGCTTAAAACCATAGCTGAGGATCTTGGGTAATCGCTCGAAATGCCTACGTCTGTTTCCGGTTATTTTTATTTTGAAATTCAGTTCCTGACGGACGCCAAAAAAGCCAGAGATTATGGAATTAAACCAATACATAAAAGCAAGGATAATTGTGTGTTATTGGTGAGTAAATAACAGTGTGTTATTTTGAAAAGAATAACAAATTAGAAGGAAAAAAAGATTTAAAAAATACAGATTTCAGTATCCTGAGGCTCTGAGCCCCATTTATTTTCCTCACAGACGGCAACAAAAGTCCGAAATTATACGATTTCAAATAAAAGCAATAACTGTGGCTTGATATTGAGTAAGAACATGTTTTTATGAACCACACAGCTTCCGGTCTTCCTCGACCCGACCGGAGAAAAAGACGTGCTGCAGGCAGTAGAAATACATTGCTTTTAAAATCGTGCTGTGCAACACGAAAAAAAGGGGCAAATCGTGTTGGTGAACACGAATCAATAGATTAAAAATCGTGTTGGTGAACACGAAATGCCGTGAGACTGGGTTGAATTGTTGATCTTGTTCCCGTGGGGGGGAGGGGAGGCAGAGGGAGACCAGGTGCATGTTGCGACAAATTATTGTTACAGTGGATGAAGGGGGAGGGGTGTCTAGAGTCAAAGATGAATCTTGATTGGGCCAAATTTGACCCAGAGTCACCCAAAACAATTCTGCTGGGTCTCCCCAGACCCCAACACCAAATTATACACTTCTTTTTTTAGAGACCTTCAGACTTGGCTAAAATGGTCAAAATCAGTAGTGTTTATATAGCTGTTGTGGAGGATATCATGAAGCCTTGTTCCGATAAAAAAAAAACTAGAGCGTAGTTGTTATATCATTTTAACTTGAAACGGGTCACGGAGACCCGAACACAGCATAACGGTTAAAGCAACTCTTGTCAAGCAAATCTGTCAGAGATAGAATACGCTGAATGGCTGTGGAGTTGGAAACACGTTCACTCTTTCTGAAATGCAGTGTTGGATATGTTTCTGTGTTGTGATGGTTCAGTATAATACGTGAATTCTCTCAATTCAATATGTATGAATGATATATCTGGGCCCCTGTTCTCAAGCTTCCTATAGGTTACTGTGCTGTCCCACTTCACATGTCTCCATTATGTCTCATGTTTGTACCTGTTTCTTTATCTAACTTACATAAAGGAATGATTAAATGACATGATTGAGTAATATTAATGTATCTCCTCCCCCTTCTCTTCCCCCTCCTCTCAGCGGGAGATGGCGTGCCGGTCCAGAAGGACGGGGAGCAGGTAAGTGTCATACTGACTCTCTGAGGAGCCAACATGGCCGCTGATTTGAACCAGTCTCCCTGCAGCTACATGCTGAGCAGCAGCTCTCTATAACTCGAGCTGCCAGTGCTTGTGCTAGTAGATTAAGTGAAGTAGTCACACATCATATCAATGTCAGTCGCTTGACTTCCCCTACACCTCCCTAAATGAGAGAGGGGGTGTAGGGGAACAGTCTCTGGTTCTGTTGGCTCGTTGCTTGATGTCTGTTGGATAGTCGCAAAAAAAAGCAAAAGGCATCAGTCTCCTTCTACAACTTTTTACACATCATCCCTATATCTTTTTTATCCTCCTCTCCTCTCGACTTCTCCTCTTCTCTCCTCTCTTGTCATATCCTCTTGCCTTGTCTCCTCTCATCTTGTCTAGTCTTGTATCGTTCCCTTGGTCTTGTTTTGTGTCCTCCCCTTTCCTCTCCTTTTGTCTTGATTTCTATCCTTTCCTCTCCCCTCATTCCTTGTCTTCTCTCCTCTCGTGTCCTCTTCTCTCTTGTCTTGTATCTTCTTGTCTTGCCTTGTGTCCTTTCCTCCCCTCTCGTCTTGTATCGTCCGTTCTACTCTCATCCTCTCCTTTCCTCTACTCTCTTATAAAAATCTCCTCTTGTCTTTACTCTCTTCTCTACTTGCCTCCTTTATAACTTGTATCCTCTCCTCTCAACGCATCTCCCCTCCTGTCCTTTCCTTTTGTCTTGTGTCCTCTCTTTACATCTCCCCTTGTCTTGTGTCCTCTACTCCTCTACTCTCATCTTGTATCCTCTTCTCATATCTCCTCTTGTCTTATCCCCTCCCTCACCGTTCCTCTCATCTATCTTTTCCTTTCCTTTCCTCTCGCCTTGTATCCTCTTTTCTTCTCACGTCCTAAATTGTCTCCTTTCCTCTCCTCTTGTATCCTCACCTTTCCACTCATCTAGTGATCTATCTTTACCTTTCCTTTCCTTTCTTCTCGCCTTGTATCCTCTTCTCATGTCCTGAATCGTCTCCTTTCCTCTCCTTCCTCTCCTCTCTCCTCTCCTCTCCTCTCCTCTCCTCTCCTCTCCTCTCCTCTCCTCTTCTCTCCTCTCCTCTCCTCTCCTCTCCTCTCCTCTCCTCTCCTCTCCTCTCCTCTCCTCTCCTCTCCTCTCCTCTCCTCTCCTTCACTGATCCCATGCTGTATATATGACCCCCTGGGAGAGGACACAGGAGAGGAAACCATTTTAGACTAAATGTAGAGAACTCCACTTTTTCACCAAATGCACCGTGGACTTATTCCATTATTTATTTATGCATTGTGCCCCAGATTGCCCTTCGACACACACACACACACACACACACACACACACACACACACACACACACACACACACACACACACACACACACACACACACACACACACACACACACACACACACACACACACACACACACACACACACACACATCAGCATTGTCAGGGCTATTGGAGGCAACTTAGGAAAAGCTGCTTCAAGGGGCCGAGCACTACCAGTGACTCAAGTGTGTTAAATCCCTCATCAGACCCACTCAGAGAGCGGGGGAGTCAAAGAGCAATGAAGTGGGAGCAAAAATAGAATAATAAAAAAGGAAGGAGAGTAGAAAAGGAACGGGAAGAGGCTGATAGATGCGATGCTGCCTGATGGAGATAGGTAGAGAACACCCATGTTGCTCCCTCATGATGTGTCACTCAGAAATAAATAACCTGTTTGTTACATTTTTAAAGCGATAAATAACAAATTGCATTCAAGTATTATACAATATTATCCTTTTGATGCATGGGTCCTTTTGTAGGGAGGTGTAAACCAATGTTGAAGTTCAGAGGACTTGTTCAAATGTTTGGGATTTTGCTAATTCGCAGTCTTGCTGAGAATTAGCTCAGAAGATTGAAAGCAGTCTCATGTCTAAACAGTAAACGTGAGGGTATGGTTAGCATCTTATTAGCTTAGCATAATGTCTGGAAACAAGAGGACATAGCCTGGCTCTGGCCAAAGCTACTGTAGTTCATCTGTTTCCCAGCACCTGTTAAGATCTAATAACCATGCGACAATATATCTTGTTTGTTTATTTAAAGTTGTCGTTTTATGGGGTAGATGCAAGAAAATTATAAATATTATATATATAAACTAGGGCTGTCAAATGTATTCTGGAAACCTTAACGTTTTAAATTAATAATATGACCGTGAAAAAGCGGAGAAATCAGCACAACCTAATCAAGACTAATCACAGATCATTATTGTGATTAACGTGATTTAAAAAAAAGTTCAACAGCACTAATATAAGCGTTTATGTGCAAGTGACCGTCTGAAATAGGTACGGTAGTTGGTACAAAATCTAATAGTGATAGGAAAAACACAATTGGACGGGCTTAACAATATGCATGATACATATTGGGGCGCAGTTTGACATTTGTTTCCAGTTTTTTATATATATTTATGAATGTATTTCCTGTGCATATCTACAGGAAGGTGAAAACATCTCCCCTCTAACCCAGCAGTGTCCCGATCCCGGTCCATTTACTGTCTGATAGAGAGGAATGCTGCTTATCTGCTTTTTCCCTATAGCATCTGCCTACACACACACACACACACACACACCCACACACACACACACACCCACACACCCACACACACACACCCACACACACACACACACACACACACACACACACACACACACACACACACACACACACACACACACACACACACACCCATACCCACACACACACATGCACACACGCATGCACACACACACCATGTATACATCACTTCAGGGGACTTTACATTGACTTACATGCATTTCCTGGAGACTTATCCTAACCCTAACCCTACACACACACCCATACATAGACACACACACACACACACACACACACACACACACACACACACACACACACACACACACACACACACACACACACACACACACACACACACACACACACACACACACACACACACACACACACACACACCCCTTCCTTTCCTCCTCATAGCCCCAGTCCCCTGTCTTTACGCAGCATCAGATAAAGTTCAACACATCTCTCACTCACGCTCGATTTCCTGCTGGCTTTTCAGTGTTTCTGGCAGCACGTGTAAGCCGAGAGGACGCTCATCCCTCCGCAGCGTTTTCACTCTGCTAAACATAACGAAGCAAATAAACTGATCCCTGTTTAATCCCCCCCCTTCTCCCTCTCATTCCGGTCCTTGACTCTTGCCTTCCTTCTCCCTGGAAAATCCTGTGTATCTGTCTCCCTGTCTCTTCATTTCTCTGCATGTCCGATGTTCAACCCCCTCCTCTTTTTCTTCGTCTTCTCCCCATCCCCCCCGTGCATGTATCTGTCTTTCCTTCTCCTTCTTTCCCCATCCCTCCCTTCCTCCTATATTTCTCTTCCTCAGCATGGACCTTCAGAATTGTCATGGGAAGGAATCAATGTAAGTGTTGTGACCTCATTCCCTCATGGACTACTCTTCCTCCTATAGTTATATGTTTCTCTCACCTGTTTTGATTTAACTCACCCTGACCTCTTTCACCCTCCCCCCTCTCTTCCACCTCGGCCTTTACAGTCGATCTCTTCCAGGTTTTAGTCGTGGCACAATCAGAATTGGTGCAGGGTAAAATTAAAAAAAAGTTGGATTTGGAGATTTTGTATTAACCCAACATCTCCATCACTTCTCTCCACTCACCCTTCCTGTAACACACACCGTCTCGACGTCTTTGTGTGCCCCGTCACACTTCCCATACTATCCTTTTCTCCCCGCTTTTTTCCCCCTTCCTCCATTCCTCTGTCTTCTCCCCCTCCAGCTGTCCATGGAAGACACCACGTCGATCCTGCCTCGGCTCAAGAGGAACTCTAATGCGTACGGCATCGGGGCTCTGGCTAATGCTTCTCTGTCAGGTGTGTCAGGTGTGTGTCTGTGCTGTAAACGGGTAAACGACCCCATGTTGGCTCGGCTGGAGCCAGCATGGTACCCGAAAATGGGTTCCCCTGAATCACTTCCTCTTCACACCGTAATAACACTCGTCAATGAACACCTCCTGAGTCATTGATGGAATTAAATCAGCCTTAAACACACACACAGTGCATCCTCATACAGCTTGTTGCTCTAACACAAGGTGAGTGGGAAGTGTAGCTCTTTTTGTTAAGTGGCTGTGAAACAAACTGTGTAGTGTTAGTACACTGAAGGAACTGAAACGTTGACTTTAATATATCACTGTATTAGGTTAGTTAAAAGCAATCATTTTAAGTTGAACCTATTTAACATTATTGCTCTCAACCTAATACATTTATTGGAAATGTGTTGACATACTACAATTAATTAAAGTAATAAAGTCAACGTTTCAGTTTTTTCAGTGTATGTTTGTTTTGTAAAGTTACTGAAGAAAACAAAGGAGTCCAATGGAGGCGTTTCAGGCAGGGGAGGGGGGGAGTCTGTGGGAGAGAAAATCACAGGGATTTGAGCCTTTACAGACCATTTAAATGCACAACAAACGATATAACACACTACAGGAAAGGGAAAACACCAAAAGGCATAGAAGGGCCTCTTTAAGTTAATTGTAATCATTATTTCAGTCTTGTGTTTATTGAGTTCTGTTGATGTTAAGTGTTATCAATCACATAGTTAAGTGTGTCTGTCTGTGAACTGGGACGGGGGTTAGTTTGGTTTTTTTTAGCTGGGGAAGCACTTTGTGTTAAGTATGCTAAGTGATATATACATCAAGTTTAATTGATTAAAACAACACACCTCACACACACAGTGAGTCCTCATACTTGTTGCTCTAAGACAAGGTGAGTGGGAAGTGTAGCTCTTCATGTTCAGTGGTTCTGAAACTGTGTAGTGTTAGGCTGGAGCCACACGAGGACGATAACGCAAACGGACTGAAATCGATATCAAAAAAGTCTTCCGTCCACACGCAACAGGCACCAGAAACGTTTCCGTTCACACGAGACCGTTCGAAAGCGCTGGATACGCTGTAGTACATATGCCGGGCCTGTAAGTGGCGCTGTACTCCTGCCACAAAGCAGCGAAAAAGACTTCCCTTGCATAGTTGCCATGGTTGCCCTTCTGTTTATTCTCTGCTGTGGACGCTCTGGCTCTTTTTCTCCCTCCCCGAGGCAAGCCTTTACTCCTGCTGTAAATCTCTCCGGTAGTCCACCAGCAGATGACAAACACCCACCAAACAACGCCTCTTCCAAGGGACGAGGGGACCATGCAGCAGAGTTTCAGTTCGATTGTTTTTCGCCGGTCAACATGTCCGTTAAAGTTTAAATCTTCCGGACAAAATTAGAAAGGTGCCGGTCAGAGGTCTTCTTTGTTATTTATTGAGCTTTAAAACAAATGAATAACGACTCTATATAACAATATAAGAATAATACATGGAGTCTCTCTTTTCCTCCCCCTCTTCTGACAGCCCAGCAGCTGATCTCTGAGCAGCAGAGGTGGGGAGAGGCGGGGCTATTGCTTCAACGTTATCAGGACATGATCGTATAGGCGTAAACACAGAGCCGTTTGCCCCCCCAGAGCGTTTCGTTTGCTGATCTACCCACCTTGGGACCCGTTATCGTTTTCTGCGTTTCCATGTCGGCCTCGTGTGGCCGAACCGTCTATCTGATAACTGTAGCAGATACGACCGTTATCGTCCTCGTGTGGATGGTTTGTGTTAAACAAAAGTTAGTGCAGTGCAGCTGGTGTGGTGTGGTCCAGATTTGTCCTTTCATTTATTCATAAATCTCATCGTCAGTGAGCCCAGGGATTTACAGTCATTTGTTGGTCACATGAAATATGGAGTGCAGCCATTATGCAGCCATCAGGGTTAGGGTTAGGGTGAGTCCTCACACAGACAGCAGAGTGCTTCTGTTTACCCAGCGCAGATTAGCAGAGGTGTGAAAGATGTTATGTCAACAAGCCGACCTCTCATTACTCATGCCATACAACCACCTCACCCTAATTAACCTATTCCATCCCATGATGCACCTCTTTCAGACAGGACACATCCATTCTCCTGCCTTTACTCCATCAGACAATGGTGTCGTCTCATTACAAACATGCTAGCATCCCCTCAGCACATCTGCATTGAGCTATTCTCATCCATGTTCATGAAGACGCTCTTTAAAATACAGGCATCTGAGAAGCTAGGTCGGACTAAACTATATTTTTCTTTAATTGAAATGCCAATATAGGTTATTTTACATTTTTGTTTTCATTATTATCTGGTAATTCAATATAAATATATATGAAATAACCAAATAGTAAGGCCTATTTTAGGTTCTCCTGTGAGAAGGAATTACTCGACAAATGAAAGGTATTTTCACAATAACAAAATGGATTGAATTGCAGGTTTTAGGTAAAGTTATTGAGAACAATTAAATAAATATTGCTGATGCCAATACATCCATGCACAGACACAGTAAGCAGGTAGGGGAAATAGTTTGATTTACCTGAGTTTCATTCGATTTTTACAACAACATTTGAGTTATTGTGTTCTTTTTATGATCAAATCAGGCAACGTAATTGTGTAATGCGATCAAAATATTGTTATGTCCAAGAAACTTATAGTGAAAGTTTATTCTTTATGTTAGTTTTGTCATGTCCCTTTGTCCTGTGCTTTATGTTTATTCCCTTAATTAATTCTCCCTCTCATTTTAGGCCTCCACGCTCCCCGCCCCCTTCTGTCTCCTGCGTCCTTGATTGTTTTCCCGCCCTGATTGTTTCCACCTGTGTCCCCTTTACCTGTGTATATATTGTGTTAGCTCCCTCCTGTTCATTGTCAGTTCGTTGTCTCTCTATCACCTACGTTCCTGCTTACCTAACGGACTTCTCACGGATCTATGTTATTGATCACTGTTCTAGTTTTCCTCGAAAGAGTGTTTTTGTTTCCCTTGTTTTCATGACTGTGCAAATCCCAGTAAAGTCTTTATTTTGAAACACTATCCGAGTCTGAGTTTGAGTCGTGTAATTGAGTTCATGCCTCAGAGTTCACTCCTTGACAAATATCGTGTAACACAAAATCTTTCCTTTACTATTTCCCAATATTCAATTATTTACATTCTTATCTTCAAAAACAAGTAAATGAAATGCGACCAAACTCTATTTATACACATTTACACAAACATATTTACTTGAATCACTACACACAATCGGCTTCTAAGGTAATTAACAATCTTACAGTAATAATATAATTAAACAAAATGGCATTATGTTTGAGGAGAACACTGTTTATCCTCCACACAGTTTAGTCTGATCCTGCTGGGCATCCATAGTTTCATCATTCTTCACAACATCCCCGAACAAACACAATAAAATACTTGATAATAACATAGCCTATCTATCTTATGTCTGTTCCTCCCCTCTCTTCCTCCACTCTTCTTCTATCCCTCCTTTCCTCCCCCACCAGGTGTGAGCCGCACGATGAAGGAGCGAGTGACGAAGCCCACCGGCATGGCGCAGGGTCGCGTTGCTCACATGATCGAGTGGCAGAACTGGGGCATGTCGACGGTGGGACCAGGAGGCGTGCCGCTGCCCCGGATCACCACCGAGGAGCGGGAGAAGGAGCGGCGGCTGGAGAGCGACGCCTACAGCGACCTGAGTGAAGGAGAGAAGGAGGCGCGCTTCACTGCAGGTCAGAAACTCACAAAGAGCCCGTTCACCCACATTTTAAAGGGGCAATATTCTGCTCATGTTCACGTTCATATTAGTATGTAGTGTCTCTACTGGGACATGTCTCCATGCTTTAATGTTCAAAAAGCTCTTTATTTTTCTCATGTTGCCTGAGAAACCACACATCCTAGTCTGTTCTGATTGGTTAGCTCGCCGGCCCTATTGTGATTGGTCCACCGCTTAGAGATGTCCCGCCCCCTATCACGTACAGTGTGTTGAGAGTGGCTGGCCAATAGAAAAGAGAGTGTTACATAGAGTTGTCAGCAGTGCTTGAATTGGAATGAAAAAGGTGCCAGTACTCTAAAATCAGCAACTTTTTCAAGTCAATTTTATATATACAGCCCACAAACAAGAATTTGGCTACTATAATGCTGGTGGGTTTGTCTCTTTACTACTGTATATTTTAGAAAGGTTCACTGTACTTAACATTTTTTATGATAGGCAGCGGATATGGCTAAAGCTCAGTAAGGTCAATATTAACTGAAAATATAGCAATCAAAGTCTAGATCTTCTGCTGAAGACACATGAAGCAGACACCTTTCAGGTGAGAGCCCCTCTGGTGGTGTTCAACATTAATGACAAGGAAACAAAGCTCTGGTCAGAAGCATTTTTTATAAAAAGCTTTAACAAAATTAAGTATTTCTGTACATTTTGAATGCAATCTAACTTTCCAACTCAGAAAACGAAAAACGAAAAAGTGCCAAAAGTCTTCTCACATGGCTGAGCTGCTTTGCAATATACTTCACCACTGAAGAATACAAATATGTATAAAGTAAACTATGATGCAATCTAACTTTCCAACTCAGAAAAATGATAAAGAGCATGAACAAAGAACATGTAAAAACAAATGCAAAATTTGCACAATCTAAAATGAGAAACTGTAACTGCAAGTAACAAAGTCTGAGCCATGGTAAAGAGTTACATTGAACACCAAGCTGATCAGATAACTCCCTGGTTGGTCTGAAGTCCTTCTATCTCCAGGATCTGTACAAATCGGCACATTATGCCAAAAGTCTTCTCACTGGGTGAGCTGCTTTGCAATATACTTCACATTGTTAGAAAAGGCTCCAGAAGGCCTTGGGGACATCAGTATCAGGGGCTGGAGCTGGACAGGCTCTTTCATCAGCACTTCTCCTTCCCTTTGCCAGCCAGGACCTCACATACTGTTCCGGATTGAACTGTCCTAGTGATGGTCCATTACATTTAATGAAAACCAGGCTGGACAGTCGGCTGACAGAGAGAGCATTCCTTTTTGCAGTAAGGATATCGTTCATGCAGCTGAATGCCCGCTCACACTCACTAGTGGAGACAGCGATGGTTCGGACTGCTTTCAGTAGAGGCTCCATGGCAGCAGGTGTACGGGATGCCCTGGTTTTCCTTGTATTCGCGAAAGCCCTGAACAGTCTCTCTTCTGTCCACTTTCAGCACTTCGCACAAACGTAGCACCTCTACGCCTCCCGGCCATGTAATGGGATTTCTCTTGTGCTGACATGAGAGGAGGTTGTGGAAGTCATTCTGTGTCTCAGATTCTCTACCATACTGCGGAAAAACTGACCTGCATGAATCTGTACAAGCCTGCCATTCTCACGCAGGGCAACACCCTTGAAGGACTTCTCAGCTAGAGCTGTATGAACTGTAGTCATGTGTGGGCCAGGCATGGTGACCATGGATTCAAAAACTCGTATTTCTCGAGTTAAGAGCCTATCTGCTGTAGGCAGTGTCATCTCTCTTTTTTGGAGTTGCCGAGAGAGGTCGCTGAGCTCTGTGAGCGCATCGTACATCAGTCCCAGATTGCTGACAAACGTTGCAGATGTGAGCACATCATCCAGGCCCTTGTACTTTGCTCTGTCTCTGGAATCCCTGCTCGTGTCGTTTGCAGCATTTGTGAAGTGATCATGAAGCACTCGGTAGTTTTCCCAGACTGCTCTGACGCTCCTTTCACTTGAAGCCACCCAGCGGATGGACAAAACACGCCCTATCACCAGGAGACGCTGTCCGACTGCTTGCGCACACTGCGCTAACTGCCTCTGATTTTTGGGGGAGGCATGGAACAAGGAATAGAGTTTGTCAAAAAAGATCTGGAAATGATTGAGCCCTGAGACCTCCTTGACCACATCCCCAACTGCCAGCTCTAGACGATGATTGGAGCAGTGCCACACAAACAGGCTTGGGAATTTACTACACAACTGGGTAGCAACGCCTGTTCTCTTCCCTAGCATGACTGAAGCCCCATCACATGCAAAAGAAACGAAACACTGACCTAAAAGTCCTCGTTAAAATCTCTTCCAAGACACTCCATTAACGCCTTTGTGATGTCATCAGCCGTTGTTCCATCCAACTCGATCAGCTCCCAAAAAAACGTTTCGGGCTCAGCATCAGCTAATGCTGAGCGTAGACACACAACAAGCACCGTTTTACCACTAATAGTGGTAGATTCATCGACCAAAACACAGTTTTCTTTGGTTTTCTGTAATGTCTTTTGCCATTTTTTTTCTTCAGCTCATGAGCTATGTGGTCGATGATTTCGCCACAGGTTTTATTGGAGTGCAAAACCCTGCCCACGTTCAGCCCATTCAGTTTCTGTACATTCAAATCAATTGGCATGTCTGTGAATGGCCGGCTATGTTTGCCAATTTTATATGCCGTTCTAAAAACTCTGATAGTGGTGTCTAATTCAGATTTATGCATAGACTGCACTTGATGTTGAATAGTTTCACGTGAAGCAGATGTAAGGATGTCAGCAGCTTTTACATGGGCTTGTGATTCTTTATGTTCTTTGATTTTTTTTTTTTCTCAGGCTAGCTTGTTGTTTGCCCTTGTCAACACCGAAATGAGACACTGCACACTCACCCCATTCAGTTGACAGTTTCAGTCCTTGTCCAGTGTGTATTCCCAAAGATTTGACATCTCTGCATATCCGACATCCTAGCTTCTTATCTTTAAGAAGGAGCCATGCATTGGTCTTGCAAAAATATTGCACCTGGTCCGTTGTCCAGCAGTCAGGTGCATCGCTTTGCCCGGTGTTGGTGGTGGCAGTTGCGCCAGCAGCAGCTAACGTTAGAGGCTCTGGAGGAGGCGGCGGAGCTAGTGCTAATGCTAATGCACTAGAACTTGGAGCAGGAGGATCAACCAAAGAAAGCTCCCCATCAGACACAATTTCCAACACAGGCACAGCATTCTCTGTATTTGAAGTTTCTTCCGGCGACAACCGCTGTCTTTTTGCACTTTTATTAATCCACGCTAACATTTTAGAAATGCTAATTTGTGACGTGACTTGCTTTCCTTCTCTCGGGGGCGTGCCTGCTCTGTTCTATCACTCTACATAGCCACCCACTGGGGGGGGTGGGAGTTGCACTGCATAAACACAACACACGTGCATCTAGGTATGTAAATTGTAAAGCATTAAAACATGGTTTTACTAACAGTTTTCAGTATGTTGTTACTTCGGCATTATTATTATTATTATTTTGAAACGTGTATTACTATTAAATCACGGTCAAATAGGTTAATTTTGACATAGTCGTTTCCACCACAGTATTTACATGGAGAAGATAAGCCCCGCCCCCTCTCCAGCACGTTCTGTTTGAATGACAGGAGTAAACAGCTGACAGCCGCTGTGAAACTCCAGCGGTTAGAGCGATGAGAATGTCCGTTCGGCACCTCATGACGCATCTACTGAGTGCCGGGCGGCTGTATATATATATATATGGATGTATAATAAGAACGGCGGGAGAGTGTTGAGTACTGGCACGGTGCATGAGTACCGGAGTACCGCCAGCATGCCGGTACTGAGCAAGAAGTGCCGGTACTCCATGGGTCAGAACCAGAAGTGCCGGTACTGCGTACCGGTGAGTACCGGCCCAATTCCAGCACTGGTTGTCAGTATACTACAGAAGTAAACAAAGGAGTCCAAGTATTTGGGGGAGTAACTCCTTCTGGAGGAAACACAGGAATTGTAGCTTTTGCAGACTATTTACATACACTGAAATCTAACACACTACAGCAGAGGGAAACCCCCCCCAAAAAGCACAATAGGGTCTCTTTAACATACTACTATACGTTTTTTAAAGCTCTTAAGGTCCAAGTCCTAGCTATTTATCCAATTTGCTTTTGACCTATGAACCCTCATTGATCAGCATATTGCTTTCACCTCACTTTGTAAGATTGATTTATGCCACTTATTCAGTTAGTTAACTATTGTAATGCTGGTTTGTCCTCTGCTGCCCTCAGGGATCCTGCAGCAGTTTGCAGTCACCGAGGCGACGCTCATAGCCTGGGGCTCGATGGACGGAGAGAGCACGCGGTCGGGATCAATGATGGGCAGCGTGGCCCGTCTGAGCGAGGTCAACCAGGAGAGCATCACCAGTCGAGGTAAAGGACTACAAAGAACTACAAATACGGCCGTGGATGCATCTTAAAGTGGCCTGTCTTTCAGAACAATCTTTACATTAAGGCAAATATTAACATTATCAAAGGTTCATAAAGACGAGACAGACTCCAACAAATGGATTGTTCATGCCCGACCTGACTGGCACCCCGGCAACTTAACGTGATTCACTGAAATGTATTGTTTACTTTATGTTCATCTTTGTATTCATTTTATTATATTTACTATGTTTTTAAAGTAGCATAAAGTGGATATACTCCAGGAAAGTAGCTCAAAACTTGACTTGAGTGTGTAATTAAATGTACAAACTTACTCTCCACCAGCCTTGGCTTTGAATGAATAAGGCAGCTTGCATGTGTGGTGTTGCTCAGTAATGAGAACACACTGTTAATCTCCTCTCCGCGCTGGAGGGTAGCTCATAATTAATTCCACATTTTCCATCATGGTCGGTTGAAGGTAAACCTGGATAACTAATGGTTTTGGACATTTTGATTTCAGAGCAGTGACACAAAGTTGTTCTCATGAAGTGAGACAAAGTTCTCAGATGATTATAATGACTGCTTTGCTATAATACGATTTACACTGCAGGACTTTTACAGTAACAAGGGTCTGAATACGTTGTCCAGCACTGCCAGAACTCTCCCTCACGTGTTCCTGACACCAACACCTCCAGCAGCACCTTTAATAGCCACTCCTGCTCTTTATTTCCTTCCAGATCAGATCTTGCACCACTCCTCAGCGGATGTGTGGCCCCACACTTACGTCTCCCAGGGCCACTACTGCCTCTCCTCGTCCGACGCCTGGGAGCCCATGAACAAAGACTCCTCCGGCGTGATGTCCTCCCCGGCCGGCTCCTACGTCCTCGGGCCTGAGGGGTACGAGGGCCAGGTGGCGGGGTGCTTCCTGTCGCAGCAGCAGCAGCAGCAGCAGCTGACGCTCCAGCAGCAGAACCAGCTGCAGCAGCTGCAGCAGATCCAGCAGATCCAGAGCTACCAGCAGCAGCAACTGCTGCAGTACCAGCAGCAGCAGGTGGAGTAACCTTCCCTGATAGATAGAAGGAGGTGGAGTGAGAAATGCAGTGTGATAGTATGTTTACTGACTCTCAAAGTCACTCTAATAATGCATGAACCTGAGCAGTCCAAAGAAACAGGAAGTCATGTAAAACCCAGCAGCTCTAGAGCTCACTCTGTCCCGTTGGCGGAGATCAAGTGTTTGTTAGGTTGTGTGTGAATCCAGGAACATGAGTGCGTATATGTGATTGCAGCGGATTTACAATACTTCCATAATCACCTAGATAATCTAAAAATATTACTTAGCTAAAGAAAAATGTTGGTTTTCATGTTTGGAGGGAAACAAAAAATAACTTGATTTTAAGTAAATGTATATATAAAAATGTCATTTCCAAAATTAGAAATTAACTCTATTTCTAAAAGGAGAATAACATTTTTTCACCAAAAAAAAAGAATTATAGGGAACAAAGGTTGATTTGTCATCAATTAAATATAATCATTATTAAGATTATTTGATAATGTAAACTCATGCTTAATGCCAAAATGTAAAATGTGTCTACAAGCAAACTCTTTGTTTTTGTTGCTCGTTGATTTTAGTTGTGTAAGCATATCCACGGACTCTTAAGTAAACAAATGTTTGGAAGAAGGTCAAAGATTTTTTCTTTAATAAAGTTAAGAAAAATACAGTACAGAGAATCTATTATCCTTTATTTAACTAGGTGAAAGTCTCATTGAGATTAAAATCAATTTTTCAAGAGCGACCTGAATAATAAAGTGAAGTATTATTAACTCTCCTTTTCAGAAACTATAGGAAAATATAAACTCAGCACAACAATCCAAAACATTACATTTGACTTTAAACTGCAAGTCGGCGCCAAAATAAAAAACTACGCTCTTCTCTGCACAAAGAAAGCAGAATTGATTTCTCTCACTGTTAGGAAAATATCACTCGACGTCGGTTTGAGAATCAATAATCAGGCAGCAGAGTTAAATCACATACAGGAATATGGTTCAACTCACACACATGAGGTATGCTGCTCAAAGGAACAGGAAGTAACATCAAGATTATAGTCTAAGTACAGTCCCACACATAGTCGTAAATCCGGCAGGTCTCCGTACATGCAGGTATTCCCATTTACGATGATGTTGCTCTTTGCCCCTCAAAAGGTGGGAGACAAGAGTAGATGTCTTCCAGTCTGTAGATAAACAAAGTGAATCATGCCCTGCCTCCTTCTGTCTAGAGAGGAGGCAGCTGCAGGTCATACACAGCACCAACAGTTTGGTAGATTGTATAGCAGCACCTTCCATGCACAAAGCAGCCCAAAGTGCTTTACAGAAAACAAAACAACAATATTAAAATAATATTAAAATTAATACAGAACAAGATAAAACATCTACAGTGATAATATGTTAAAATAAAACAATTTAAAAAATAAATAAAAGCAACACAGACAAAAAAGATAACATAGGAATATGAAAGTATCTTCCCAAACACACAGATTCAGAAACTGTGAACACCTTTCTGTTCTGCCTCCTGATCTGTCCCCCCCTCCCTCCCTCTTCCCCCCCTCCCTCCCTCTTCCCCCCCCCCCCCCCCCCCAGTCTCTGGAGCAGCGGCTGCACAGCGCCAACCAATCTTTGCAAGCTACGCCCAACAGCACCATCCACAGCCTGGTGCACCCGGCCCGCCCCCCGCTGGTGGACCTGTGGAACAGCATGGAGGCCTACCCCACGGAGAGTGGGGGCTTCATGGGGGTGGCGGTGATGGTGGAGCCCAGCCTGTGTGTCCCGTCTGTGGAGGACATGGGGACGGAGCACTCCCCCCTCCTGGAGCAGCAAGAGGAGGAGGAGGAGGATGAGGAGGAGGAGGAGGAGGTCCAGGTGAGGGGAACACATGCTCAGAATACATATGTATGATTTAAGATCTGCGCTAGAGACAAGTATGATGCTAACAACTGGGGAGATTATAATGAGATATGACCATTAACATTCACTAGTTTTGTCTTTCTTTCATATTTTCTTTCTATGCATAAACGGTGTGGATACAGCTGAAAGACACATTGAAAAGAACAGTGGGCAATAGTATGAATATGTTGGTATAAGATGCTAAAACTGAAAAAAAAGCAGCAGGAGGTCAAGGTGAGGGGAACACATGGTCCGAATACATATGTATGATTTAAGATCAGCACTGAAGACAAGACTGATGCTCCTAATGTATTCCATATTCTGAGGGGAGACGCTGCAGGTGAATAGCGGGACATATATTAGATATGAACATTAAAATTCACCAGTTGTTTCTTTCTTTCATATTTTCTTTCGATGTATAAACTGAGGGGAGACAGCTGAAAGGAAAATGAAAAAAAAAACTGGTCAATAGTGTGAATATGTTTGTACAAGTTGCTTAAACTGAAAGAAAACGTGTCTTGACAAATTAGAGTCAAAGAATTTGACAGAGGCAATTTTTTCCATCACTTTATAAATAAGAACTTACTGTAAAAAACATTAAAACAATCCATTTTCACCATGATTTTAATCAATAAAATGTGATATAAATATGTCCATGAATGATATATGCAGAAACAAAAAGATACAAAAGATATACATTAAAAAGGCTGCTGTATGTTAGTTCTGCTGACAAGTTTTAATATCTAACTATTATTTTCAATTCAACACCACATAAATGCAGTAAAAGATGTGTTGCATTGTGGGTATAATAATAATAATGCATTTTTAAACGTATATAACTTATTATAAACAAGCAACAAAGAAGGTCAAACAGTAATTCAAGACTTAAAAAACAAAGACTCTAAAACAGCAATCAGTTTAGAAGAATTAAGATATTAAATACGCTAGTTTTGGGTTTTCAGGCAGGATTTGAAGGTTGAGAGTGAGTCCATATTGCGGATGTCTTGCGGGAGAGAGTTCCAGAGACGGGGGGCTGAAGGCTCTTGACCCGATGGTGGTCAGGCGGGCAGAAGGTACAGTGAGTTGGAAGGCAGAGGAGGATCGGAGAGCACGAGAGGGAGTGTAGGCAGTGGCGGCGCCAGAGTATTTTTGTTGGGTAATCTATGGTAGGGCTAACCCATACAGTGGTGGGGCTCAAGTCAGTAT
The DNA here is from genome assembly GCF_902827175.1 of Gymnodraco acuticeps. Lineage (NCBI taxonomy): Eukaryota > Metazoa > Chordata > Actinopteri > Perciformes > Bathydraconidae > Gymnodraco > Gymnodraco acuticeps. Next base: position 148,630 of record NW_022990233.1, on the reverse strand, counting down.
TTGCAGTGTAATTACATACACGCTATATCGCCCCCCTTGACAGTGAAACGCCACGCGTGAGGTTTAGATGATTTCTCAATCAAAATGGAACTGTATGAAATAAAACGGCACATTTGTCTTGTAGTAAATAAAAAGGGATCACTGTGAACGTGACGTATGATAGATAGTCCACGTTGAAGATCCAATGAGGATACTGAATGGCGGTTCCGATTGATCTTAATCATTAAGGCATGACGCAGAAGACCCAACGTTTCGTTGCTCTGATTGGCTGTAGGTCTATTCAAATTGCATTCGGAGGCATTTTGATCTGACCGCGGCCGCGCTGATATTATAACGCGAGAGAATTTCCACACCTTTAGTGTATAAAACTCCCCCACTACTTAGACTATTCCTTGCACCCCTCTTGTAGCATAACCCCAAATGGTCTCAACCATAATGCATCAGTAACGTGCACTTGTTGTAACAGCAGGATCAATTTGTGTGTTGTGGACACGACCCGTATATTTTCGCAATCCGTGTTCTCAACATTTAGCCTTTTGCTTATTATTAAATGTAATTTGCTTACTTTAACATCATTTTTCATGGTGGGGCTAAGCCATTTCTTGGTATGGCTGTAGCCTACCCCAGCCATACCCTGGCGCCGCCACTGAGTGTAGGTGCAGTGGCGGTTCTAGACCAATTTGACTGGGGAGGCCAGTTATTTTCTGAGGGGGGCACAATAAATGCAGGACGAAAAAGAGAACTAGACAGTATGAAGTAATTGCGCATAAGAAAACAATGCAATACAGTTATTGGTATTTGTTTCAGTACACTTATTTATTTCAGATAGATCTTATAGTTATTACTGTTAGCTTCAGCTTAAGTTATAGTGAAATGTTTGCACTCACACCATATTTATATAAAAATAAAGGCAATGAACAGTTACATCTCTACTTTACATAAGGGTGTCTGCACAATCTCACATTACAGCAACAAAATCCTGCGGTTTTTGGCAAACCGAGTACCAGAAAATATACATTACAAAAAAAACGTTTCATTGTTAGGGGGGCCACAGGGGGGTCAGAGGTCAGTGTTAGGGGGGCACTGGCCCCACCTGGCCCCCCTAGAACCGCCCCTGTGTAGGTGTGAAGGAGTTCAGAGAGATATGGAGGTGCAACAGTGTGAAGGGCCTTGAAGGTGAGGAGCAATATTTTAAAGTCGATGCGGTATTTAACGGGGAGCCAATGGAGTTGTTGAAGAACCGGAGTGATATGATCAATGGAAGGAGTTCTGGTAATGATACGGGCGGCTGAGTTTTGGACCAGTTGGAGCTTACGCAGGGATTTGTGAGGAAGACCAGAGAGGATGGAGTTGCAATAATCAATACGGGATGTAATACGGGATGTAATACGGGATGTAACGAGGGCGTGGTATTGTAGGATCCAGAGTTTTTCAAGCTTGAGCCGTTCACTGGCCTCAGCGGCTTCTTCTTTTGTTTCTTGTGAACCCCGACAATGAATGGAAAAGCATGAAGCGTTTCAGCCGTTGACTCAGACATTTTGCTCGCTGAAGCTTCCTGCACGCACCAACCACAAACAGTTAGTGATTATGATTCAACAAGCCAACAATAAAGGGCTCTAAATCGGCATCCTGCACAACTAAATGTCAACGGTGATGAATGATATCACTAGGAACTGCTCCCAGTTGATCTCTTCATCAGGCAAGCTGCGAGACAGATGGGAAATCAATCTGTAAAGCTTTGGAAGTCAGTTTGGATCAATGTCATTCATACAAGACGAGTTAAAGGGATGAACCTGAGAAGTACTACTGTACTGTACGCCACTGTTATGTAAAGGCATACATTTTTATGAGGTCTCAATACTTTAATATGTTATTTATGTCACCTTTAATTTTGCTTGCTTTTTTCCACTTGCTATGCCACTTTTTCAGTAACACTTTGCATTTTAAAACAGAGATGGGAGAAGTACTCAGATCTTGTACTTGAGTAAAAGTAGAAGTACTCAGATCTTGTACTTGAGTAAAAGTAGAAGTACTCAGATCTTGTACTTGAGTAAAAGTAGAAGTACTCAGATCTTGTAGTTGAGTAAAAGTAGAAGTACCAGAGTGTAGGAATACTCTTGTTACAGTAAAAGTCCTGCATTCAAAATGTTCCTCAAGTAAAAGTAGAAAAGTATTAGCATCAAAATATAGTGAAAGTAGCGACAGTAAAAGTAGTCATTGTGCAGATCGGTCCATTTCAGAATAATATACTTGATATGTTTTATAATGATTGATCATTAAAGTGTTCTCAAAGCTGGTGAAGGTGCAGCTAGTTTGAATGACTTTGTATACTGCAGGGTAGCTTGTGGATTTACTCCAGGTGGAACTAAAGTCTGATTTAACACTTGATTATAATTCACATCATTCATCCACATCTGGAAAGTAACTAAAGGTATTAAATACATGGAATAAAAGTATGAAGCAAAACATGGAAATACTCAAGTAAGTCCCTCAAAATTGTACTTATGGTCAAGTACTTGAATACATGTACTTAGTTACTTCCCCACCACTGCTAATACATTCATTCTAATTCTGATTCTGGTTCACTTCTGATTCAGCTGACTGACGCCCAGAGGTGGGAAGTAGTGGAGTACAAATATTTCGTTACTGTACTTAAGTACATCTTTCTGGTACCAGTACTTTACTCCACTACTTATTTTTTTGCCGACTTTTTACTTTGACTTCTTACATGTTGAACACAAATACCTGTACTTTCTACTTCTTACATTTTGAACACAAATACCTGTACTTTCTACTTCTTACATGTTGAACACAAATACCTGTACTTTCTACTTCTTACATGTTGAACTCAAATACCTGTACTTTCTACTTCTTACATGTTGAACACAAATACCTGTACTTTCTACTTCTTACATGTTGAACCCAAATACCTGAACTTTCTACTTCTTACATGTTGAACCCAAATACCTGAACTTTCTACTTCTTACATGTTGAACTCAAATACCTGAACTTTCTACTTCTTACATGTTGAACTCAAATACCTGTACTTTCTACTTCTTACATGTTGAACCCAAATACCTGAACTTTCTACTTCTTACATGTTGAACCCAAATACCTGAACTTTCTACTTCTTACATTTTGAACCCAAATACCTGTACTTTCTACTTCTTACATGTTGAACCCAAATACCTGAACTTTCTACTTCTTACATTTTGAACCCAAATACCTGAACTTTCTACTTCTTACATGTTGAACCCAAATACCTGAACTTTCTACTTCTTACATGTTGAACCCAAATACCTGAACTTTCTACTTCTTACATGTTGAACTCAAATACCTGTACTTTCTACTTCTTACATGTTGAACCCAAATACCTGAACTTTCTACTTCTTACATGTTGAACTCAAATACCTGTACTTTCTACTTCTTACATGTTGAACACAAATACCTGAACTTTCTACTTCTTACATGTTGAATCCAAATACCTGTACTTTCTACTTCTTACATGTTGAACCCAAATACCTGAACTTTCTACTTCTTACATGTTGAATCCAAATACCTGTACTTTCTACTTCTCACATGTTGAACACAAATACCTGTACTTTCTACTTCTTACATGTTGAACACAAATACCTGTACTTTCTACTTCTTACATGTTGAACCCAAATACCTGTACTTTCTACTTCTTACATGTTGAACTCAAATACCTGTACTTTCTACTTCTTACATGTTGAACACAAATACCTGTACTTTCTACTTCATACATGTTGAACTCAAATACCTGTACTTTCTACTTCTCTCATTTTCCAAACAGCTGGTTCCTTTAGTCTGAATGTGTGTTTGGTGCGTGATCATTATTCTTTAGAGTCATTGCGTGCCTATTGATTTGAACACGATCCGTGTATCCATCATTTCCTGGTCTTCTCTAAAGAAGAGGGACCAATGGAAACGTTGTCATGTTGCCGTTGTTCAGCATGGAAACATTCATTAGCTAACAATGACATTATTGTTCTATTAATATAAAGGGAGGTCAGGTACTCTTTAAAGCAGCTGCTAGTTATGGGTACTTTTTACTGAAGTACATTTTAAAGCCTCTTTACTTTTACTTGAGTAAAGAAGTTGAGTCAGTACTTCTACTTTCACCAGAGTATTTTTAAACACGAGTATCTGTACTTATTGAGTAAAGGATTTGTGTACTTTTGCCATCTCTGCTGACGCCCCTGTGTTTCCCGCTCAGGAGGATGAGAGGAGAGTGTGCATGGAGCCGGAGCTGGCCTCGTTGACTCCCCCCCGGCACCAAGGGGACGCCTCCGGTGGCAGTAGTCCGGGGCAACCACCTGCAGAGCCAATCACAGAGCGGAAGTCCTCGGATGTCTCCTCCAGCCTGGTGCAGACGCTGGAGAAGGAGGAGGAGGCGCTCAGCCCGGGAGCCGCCATGACAGCCAACTGAACAGACTCCTCATTACAAACTGACCCGGAGTCAGCCAGGAATGAGCGTGACAATACAATATATATCTATTAATCTGTTCCTTTCAGGTATCAACAACTTTGAGATGGATTCTTCAGAAAGTGAGAAACAGATTTTCTGGAGGTGGACACACAATGAGACAAAGACAGCTGATGCAACAAAGGACACCTGTTTCTTTTTAAGCCTTACATCCCAAAGGTAAACGAAGACGAGGAAGAGGAGGAGGACTGATTGGACGTTCCTAATTGGATAGTAAAACCACGTGGAGATGAAGAGGAGGGCAAATAAAAATATGCATGCTTTTTAAGAGGACAAGCAAAGTCGACCCTGTCATCGTCTTATAACAATAATGAAAATCTATCATAATAGGACATTATAATAAGAATCATTTTTGTAATAAAGCTACAAAAAAAGAACAAATCTATGTATAAGTGTATGATAAGATATAACAGTTTTCCCACAGGAGAACTACTCTGTTTACAGCTGTAACATATTAGTGTTTAATCAAATACATTTTCATCCAACACACGCAGTATACTTTCAAAAAACGGCAAACAGTTCCACATGTTAGGCTCGTGAAATGCATTTTAACCCTGTAGAGTAAGATTTTGTGGCCGAGGCACAACCCAGGGACACGTCCTGCACAGAAAGGATTGTACTGTAAGAAAGTGTGCTTCCTGCTGTCTCTCTGTATGCATGTTTCTTCAGAGCACTATGGAGTACCTGTACTATACAGCACTGTATAGACGCTGCACTGAACCATAGTATCGCAGGGGGAGTAAAGAAAGAGCTGCATTATCTCTTTTGCACTGATGCAATCCAGCAGATCAGAGGCTGCCTTTGGACTGTTGACGGTACCCAACCAAAACCGAGCCACTTGACAACACGAAACCCTCAGCTGCTTCTTATTTCGTTCCTTCATAGATGAGTCGAGGATGATAACCACTATTTGAATGTACTGGAAGAAGGCAGATGGCAGTACAAGAGTTTCTCTCCTCGCCGTCCACATGGAGTCACACACACACGCACGCGCGCACATACGCACACACGCGCACACACACACATACACACACGCACATACACACACGCGTGCACACACACACACAGAGAATACACACAAATATCTAAATTGTAACCAGCAATAGGCAGACAAACACCGGCGTCCCAACAGCCCGGTGTTCACGCTGTCGTATACATGTAGATGTAAATAGTCTGAGTATATAATAAAAAATCGCCTCTTACATGCAGTCACAAACTGTTCTACTACAGTATGATTTCTTTATTTTTGTACACATCTCAGTCCCACTTTATGGCGGAACGCTCTCCAGCTTGCGACTGAATTTAGTTTTTCTTACCACTTACACAAAGATTTAAAGAAACGGAGGAACGTTTGTGTGGGAAGCAGAGCGATGGCTCCAACTGGAGAGTCTTTCATCGGGTAAATAGGAACGGTAGTAGATAAAGGAGGGGGATACAGCCCGTGTGCTGCTTAATCAGCCAATCAGGGAGCAGGGAACTAGGCGCGAACAGTAGAGCCGAAACAGATCGGTGTCTTCTTCCTGTGATTTCTGTGAAGCTGCCTGGAGAGTGATAGGGATTCTGATGTTTGAGGAGGCATGTTTTCATTTGTGTTTTCCTTTCACTCACCTGAGGAAAGAGTGTTTCAGCAAAGAGGAAGAGGAGGAGGGGAGTTAAACAGACTTTCTGTGCATGACGAACTTTACGACACACTGTTCTCACCTTTTTCTTTTCTCTGTCGGGGAGCTCCTTCTCCTCTCACTTCGATGATTGTGTGAGACACTTTTAAGACAAACTAACAACAACAAAAAGCAGTTGAATTAATGTATTTATTGATTGCTTCTTTATGCAACGTTGGGGGACAATGTTTATTTTTCTACGGACTTGTTGAAAATCCCCTCAGGTAAAAGTTAGAATAGTTGTCATGGTTGTAAAGCCGTCTTGTTTCAGTCTGGTTTTGAGCACTTTACACGAGAAAAAAAACACTTGGAGATTTAGAGATGGCTAGTTTGGCAGCTCTCGCTTATATCATTTTATTTCAAGAATCCCTGTTTAGTGAAAACACGAGGGCTCAAAACTGCAAACAGAATGTCTTTACACAGTGGCACATATTCATTTATTTATTGAACAATTACTTGGCGGGGAGGAATAATGTGACGGCTTGTCCTTTGTGAGTCAATGGTGTGTTGGAAAGACCCTTTCCTTTATAGCCTATGTGTTCATTGTGACGAAGAATTTGGCTTCTTTTTTGCCAAAATATTTCACGGACACATGCATGGACTTGAAGGACACTGGGTTGTTTTATTTTTCAAAATCTAAATGAATGAATAAACTTATAACAAGAAGCCAAATATATTTCTGTGGATGTTAAAGGTGTACTGATCACGTCTTTGGTTCGCTCTTTTTGTATAACCCTACTGCCATCTTCCAAGAGTTTCCGTCACTTGTCGCTCAAAATCTGCTTCTGGTAGGCTGCCTTTCTCCTTCTCTCTCCTTCTATCTCTTTGTATCTGTTCTGTACATGTGTGTCTGTCTGTATGTCTGTCTGTCAGTGTTCAGTACGTCGTCTTGTTGGAAGAATCACTGCCTGAAAAGAGAAAAAAAAGGGGATTTGCTGCAATCAGAGATATATCATTTGCTAACTGCTGTAAAAAAAAAAAAACATTGGGTAGCTTCTGTAAAAGTCTGTATAAAATTGGATTTATTTGTCTGAAATGAGATGGTGTAATACAGTGTACACTCACACCTATGCATGCTCGTTGGACGGTTGTCACAGGATGGTTCTTCCACGTGGTTCTCCCCCTTTCTCTCCTCTTCTGTCAACATTTCTCTTCCTTTTTCCTGCACGACAGAACCTCCTACACCCCCTCCAGCGCCTTTACCTGTCTCCTCTTCTTTCCCTCTGGTGGAGAAAGAGCAAATAAACAAACCAACAAATGGTGTTTGATGTGCTTATGTGTGGATATATCTTTCACAGAGTGTGCATAATTAGATTCTCACACGTTCACTTCTTTCTCTCTCGAGCCCTAACACGTGTAATGGATCTTTTTTTAGCCCACATTTGGAGGCAGACAGTGTTTCTGTGCTTGTCAGACGAAGCAGGAATAAGCAGTGAAATACATCCATATAATGCCAGGAGATTTTTAACGTCTATTTCTTAGAGACTGCCTATTTGTTCCAGCTCACAGAAGAACCACAGCCTGAATCTCACACAGTTGACCTTCACAGCACAGATATGTTTACATGCTCCCAGATATTCTCTTTCAAGCCTGAATGCAGTGATCTTTTTTCCACCCACGCAGGTTGCTCGGTCCACCACTGAAATATCTCTGCAAGTATTGAATAGATTGCAATTACATTCAGTGAACACATTCGCACCGCCCTTCAGGATAAATAAGAAGAAGTTTCACTTTTATTCTTACTTTCCATTCAGCACAACCAGGTTAAACATGTAATTTATTTCTTATAATTAAGCAGGCGTTCAGACTGAAAAGCAGTTGAAATACTATCCATGAAGGCTCTTTGACCCTTGATGAAGTATAAATTGAAGGAACTGAAAGACATAATGAGAACGTAGTTCCTTCTACACATCGCTGCTTTGTAATCATCTTCAATTTAACTTTATATCAAATATTACTGTTTACATTCTTTATTTCTATTATATCTGTTTTATTTAATGTTTTTTGTTTTACGTATACTTTATGTAGAATAACATGACTTTGTTGTGAGCGAAATACATCTGTTAGCGAACTAGGTCGATAAATAAAAAATGTATATAAAAAAAGAATATTTATGTTTATGAGACGCCACAACCTAATCTCATTGACCTAAAAGATGGAAATCCTAAAATGAGTTCATTTGCAGCATCTAAAATTCCCTCTATGTGCGGTGCTGTGTATCATAATTGCCAACCTTGAGACCTCAGAAATCGGGAGAATTTCATAATTTAAATAAATAAATAAAAACACTTTGTTTTGTTTCGATAATTCTCCTTTGCTGTGTGTTGCTGCCGGCCCGTCTCTCCCCCATTCTCATTGAGTATTTTACAAAGAGTGAAACAAACAGCGACCCTCTAGATCAGGCATCCTCAAACTACGGACTCCGGTCCGGATCCGGACCGAACCACCACTGTCTCCGGACTCTGAGCAAATTATACTTTTCATATGTATGATCTCTCTGTATTATATGTGAGACATCGCCACAACGCATTCGCAACAAGTCAAAATTCTCCGCTATGTCCACTGCAAACAGCGCTCTGCATGTCTGACTGTTCCACTGTGTTCCACCTGTGTGTGTCAACGCTTTGGTCCAATCACATTCAGCATCCAGTCAGCGTTTTTTCCCCCAAACAATCTACGAATCAGAGGCACAGTAGGGCGTGTCTTCGCGGAATGCGGGTGGGAAAAATGTGTGTGTCTCTTTCAACCTGTCTAAGTCAGAGCGAGAATAAAAAAAATAAAAATTCAGAGCGAGAGTTAACAGCTCATCTAGTTCCATCTGTACTGTAGCCTAGTTTCACCTACCGGGGTGGCAACTGACACCCTAAAAATAGGCCTTGCCACCCCAGTTGGCAGCTTTGTTTTGAAAGAAAAGTTGTGGCTCATCGGACATTTATGAGAGAAAGTCTCTAATGTCCGAGTGCAAGTGAATGCAGCATAAGATGCACGTCATGTAACCCCTCCCCCGGTCCTGGCGCAAGTGTGGACATACGATTGGCGGCGATTTCATTATGAACTGGACGGCGCAAAACGAGAAGCATTCGGACCCAAGCACTGAAGGAATGAGGTATTTGCGGTCTACAATGACAGAGAAGAGACTGTCAGTTTGGCTGTACTCAGCATTGAATCAAAACGCACTAAAGCTTTGGATCTTACTACTAATTACTTACTAATTTTGTGAGGCGTTTTGATGAACAAAATGGTAATCGCCGCATTCAGCTGTAATAGACATGTCAACTTGATGCGCTGCTCACGGATGAGCATAACAAACTGTTAAGATGATGACCTTACGTGTGTAAATATATGTTTTTCTTTGTGGGGTCCGTCTGCCCCCAAAAAACAGTTTTAAGTCCTGAGAAAGTCAAATAAGATGGTGTGTACACTGCCCAGCCAAAAAAAAGTAACCACTTTGATTTAACTAGGCCAGTAGGTAAGGACTTTCCACTGGATAATAACTGAAGTATAAAATAATGCATGACTGAAGTGATGGAGACCATGTTGAAGGCAAACAAAAAGAGGAAATAACAGGTCAAATCAAGCAAATCCCCCTCTCAGATTCCACAGCAACCAGAAGAACATAAATACTGGCTGGTGATTTGATTCATCAGCTTTGTGATGGAATAACAAATGCACAGTGCATTTCCTTAGCTGTGGGTGAGTCCACTGACACCACTGACAATGCTCAGTTGCTGGTGTTTGTGAGTTTTTATGATGAGGCAAAGGGGGAGTTTGTTGAAGATGTGTTGGGCCTGATGAACCTCAGTGGACACACAAGGGGGAATACATTTATAAAGCAATAATGGGAATGCTGAATGAAAGAGGGTGCAGCTGCCTTTATTCATAACTGTGCAGCTCTTACACTGCGACTCTGAGGGGTCAAGCACAGACACAATAACAATGAAAACTGCTGCATACAGATTATTTTAGTTTTTGCAACCTCGTGTTAAGAATCTTGTTGCAATTGTTTAAAAGTTTGAATGACCGTAATAAACGGACCTTTGTCTTATTGAAACATTTATTTTGGACCTTCAAGATTTGTATTTGAGTACCCCTGCTCTAGATGTTATGGTGAAACAGTAGATTGCACTCACTGTTGCGAGAGGAGACCAGCCGAATCTGGCTTCCCTTGGTGAATAAAAATGGAGGGATTGACCAATCAGTGATTGGTCAGGGCCATGCCAAGGGAAGCCAGAGGCGGCTGGCTTCCCTTGCCTCACAATCCAATCAAATCGCATCAACTTAGTGTTGCAGTGACGCGTCCTAAAATCCGGAAGTAAGCTGCGGTCGGTTTCCCTCATGTTTCCCTCGACAAAAAAGTAATGGGATTTCTCCATAGGATTTAGGAAAATAGCTCGAAATAAGGTCAGTGGAAAACGAACCTGTTAGATAAATGCAAGTTTTGTTCAGTCGGATAATATCCACATGTCTACCCTACTTTTATTATTTTCGAATCATAAATCTAATCGATAGAAGATAGATAGCGCCACTGCATCACTCTCACCACCGTTAGAAAGTAGCAAGCAACTGAAGCAAGTGCAATTATGTAGGGTGGAGATTTGGAGTATTTCATCAAAAATAATTGTACTAAACTTCCGCTACAGCAGCAACAACAAATACAATCTGATGACAGGCCGATGCCCAAACTGGAGCTGTGTACAGCGAGGAACAAAGGAGCAAATCGGACGTAAAACGTTAAAGGACTCCTGATGTAGTTTGTGCATGAATGCTTATTAGAGTTTCGGCTGGAGAGTGCGTGCGGACCTGTCGGTTAGATAACAGGTGTGTGTAAGTCCTGCATCTGTATGATACAAATATGTGTAAAATGATAAGCACTCATCTGGTTACGTTATTACATTGACCACCACACCCCCGACCCAAAAGAAAGGACGTATTATTGGCTTCCCCTAATTTTTTTCCCACGCCACGCTACTGGTGAGGAGAAGGTTTTAAACTGGAACACAGGAAATCTGTAAGCAGCAATATATCTGAGTTCAAGCGTACAGTTTGAGCAGAAGCAGAGCAAATCTAAGCGCAAGCAGGCACTATTTGAGTGCGAGGACAGGGTTTGAGGGAAATAAATCAATAAAGTATGCTCTCAAATTTAAATACCACGCTCTTGAATAAAGATAGGGAATAACCCCCATAATGGTGTAGCTGTATTAAAGTCAGAGTGGAAACAGTCGTGAGTAAATCTGATTTTGTCAGAAATCGGGAGAAATATGACCCCGGGAGGAAACCGGGAGAGGGCAATGAAATCGGGAGTCTCCCGCGAAAATCGGGAGGTTTGGCAAGTAGGCTATGGTGTACGTGTATGATGATCGAATATAGATTAGATTTCAATTCCCATTTCCATATTCCATCTCAGTGATTTCAAGCTAAATCGTTGCAATACAGCCACTGTGTTATCAAGTTATCTGTAAGGTGTTTGATTAGCCAGTAAGCTACATTGTATTTTTAGTTAGTATTGATTTTTTTTGCCAAGATAACCTGTGTTTGGGGGATGCATTTAAAGTACATTAATGTACAAGACCAACAGCAACAGACCTCGGGTTAGCCAACTGGCAACACTGCTTAGCCTAGCTTGTTAGCCTCAGCTAGCTCTAAAAGCTTCGAGCTGGGCGGCTCGTTTCGAGGCCTCTTTGCCCTTTTTTAAATTAGGCGTTAGAGTTAGATGCCAAGATGGGCTTCACATTCAATCTGAAGAATCCTGTGGGCAGGGGCGGACTGGCCATCTGGAGAATCTGGATAACCACAGAACGGCCGGTCGTCAAGGGCCGTTGACGGCCGGCCCTTTAAAAAAAAAAAAGTGTTTAACGGCATCATTTAAGTTGCGCTGACGGCCGACAGAGGGCGACAGCGGCCGCTAATGCAGTTGTGTGGTTCTTATCTGTCAATTAATCACACACGAAGAAGAAAAAAGACCGGCCACACGAAGAGAAGGGATTAAACGCCGCGGCAGTCAGGGAGAATGAAAACACATGGATACAAATCAAAGAAAACGAAAAGAAAAAGGTGGGGCCGAGAAGGCAAGAAAAAAAAAGGTGAAGTCACTCGCAGGTGAAGCATATAAATGTCGCAAATTGACAGACCTTTTTGGCAGCAGCGCTGCTACAAGTACTATCAGCAGCAGCTTAGAACAAGTGCAAGATGATGAAGAGAATGATGAGGGCGCAAATTCAGATATACAGCCAGCCTCCTGCGTTCATGATGAGGGACAGAGTTGAGCTGCTGGAAGAACCAGCTCAACTCATACAAGTGCAGGGCAAGAGCAAGAGGTGGGTGAGAATTATTCCTTGAACTCAGTGGCGTTTTCTCCTGGAGGCCAAGGGAAGCCAGGCTTCCCCTGTTTTTTTGGATTGTGGTTATAATTTTAATAAATAAATAAAAACACTTCGTTTAGTTTCGGTAATTATTCTGTCGGCCCGTCTCTCCCCCATTCTCTTTGAGTATTTTTACAAAGTGTGAAACAGCGCCCCTCTAGATGTTATGGTGAAACAGTAGATTGCACTCTCTGTTGTGAGAGGAGGCTAGCCGAAATTGGCTTCCCGTGGTGAAATAAAATGGAGGGATTGACCAATCAGATGAGGCTCACGTCATGCCTCACAATCCAATCAAATTGCATCAACTTCAGTTCATACTGTAACTGTCATCACTGCCCTTAAAAGTAGCAAGCAACTGAAGCAAGTGCAATTATGGAGGGTAGAGAGATTGAGTATTTCATAAAAAATAATTTTACTCATCTTCCGCTACAGCAGCAACTAAAAATGAAATCTGATGACAGGCCAATGCCCAAACTGGAGCTGTGTACAGAGAGGAAAAAAGGAGCGAATCGGACGTAAAACTTTAAATAATAAACAGCGGATTTCTAACATTTGACATTTCATGTGGCCGGACTGGGTCAGTTTCCAGGGCTGAATTTTAGTCCCAGTCCGCCCCTGCCTGTGGGTGACGTCACACTACGTCTATTTATATATATATATATGCGTTAGCCGGTAATTACCGGTTTTTAGCTGGTAAAATGTAATAAAAACCGGTAAATTCAAAACCTGCCGGTCAAAATGTCCGATGCTCCGATCGATTGGCCGCCGATCATTATCGGCCGATATTCACTCTTAATAGTTTGATCTGTGCTCTCTATAAAGGCCGATCAGGAGATCTGGATCTAATCGATATGGACATAAACGCGAGTGAAGTGTAACCGGACAAGAGAGAGAGATCAGATCAGCTGCTGCATAATCACCTGAAGCCCCGCCCACTGTTTTAGCGAGCTGCATGAGAAACTGACGGGCTGTCAAGGGAGAGAGAGGGAGAGGGGAAAAGAGAGAATCCGTTTCTCCCGTGTTATTATTCAAAGTTAATTTTTGAATAATGTACTTCATCTACTACAAGTAGTTTCTTTGAATGTAATAATTATGTTGTTTGTTGTTTGAGGAATCATTTATTGAAAAATGAATATGAATTTTTCGATCTGTTACGATTATAAACTGAAGCAATATAAAAATGACTCCCATTAACTGAGTTTTAAACATCAGCATATCCGGTCATAGTCCGGTAATTACCTGCTAACGGAAACTCTGGCACACAATTTTTATTATTATTATTAAAACATGACCGGTAAGTTTCAAATGTGTCCTGTATAATAAATTCTGTCCGGACATTTGACCGGCGAGAAAAAATCCTAGCGGAAACCCTGATATATATATACAGTCTATGGTCTGAACACAGCGACGTGCAAAACTCACATTCCCATCAGCGTCAACTGTCATTGTGCCTGTTAGCAAATGTTAGCATGCTAACACGGTCAACTTCAATTACGAACATCTTACCTGTATGTTATGCTAACATGACATTAGCGTTTAGCTCAAATCCACACCACTTTGTTTGTATTAGCTACTTAAAATAAGCTAGTAGACATTTTATTATTTATTTATTAAATTACAGACTGGTAATACTGATTTGAATATTTACCATACAGCAAATATCTGATACATGTAAGTTATAATTTAAATTAACCTCAATCAGTAAACTTTAAAATACATGGTCTCTTCGACCTCCAGGACAAATTAATTAATTAAGTCTTCATCAATATATTATTTCATGATCATACAATACATTGCTGTCAGTTCATTTTTGATCCAATAAACAGATATGTTGATGCATGCTGTACGGATACATTCAACATGTTGTTTACATATTGAACATTCGTCCGTCTGCAGTTCAAAAGACACAGGAAGCCCCCTGAGATCCTGAGAGTGAAAAAGTGAGACTGTGTGAAGAGTAGAAAAAAAAATCCTATAGCTTTCAGGAGCTTTGTGTTCACTTGTCGTCCTGCAGAGAGTCTGCGGAGAGCACAACTCCCCATCCTCTGGGTGAGGAAGAGGAGGGAAATGAGAGGAAGGTAAAAAAGTCTGTTCTCCTGAAGCCAGCTTATATGGGTTCGTCCGAGTCCTCGCTCTCCCTGTGCTCCTGCAGCGAGGAGAGAGTGAACACTGGGCAGGTGGGGGAGACGGGGGAGGAAGGAGGTGAAGGTGATGAAGGTGAGGAAGGAGAAGAGGTGGAGGGTTCCTGTGAAACACCTTCATCTCCTCTAGTGCTCCCAGGGGAGGAGGAAGGGGCACCGTCCCCCCCGGGAACTCCCCTGAAGGAGGACGCTTTTCCTTTGAAATCCTCCTTGGACTCCTTCCTCACCAGCTCCCCCTCCTCCCTCCGGCTGCCCTCCCCCCCCCACAGGTCTCTGTCCCGGGTGGGGGAGGAAGGGGTGGACGGGGGGAGTTGGTGCTTCTTGGATTTCCTGCTGGTGTCCCTGAAGCTGGCCAGAGGGGGGCGGAGCCTCACCCCGCTGCGAGTGGAGCCCTCGATCGCCTTCTGTAGCTGTTGGAGAGAGAAAATATATCAACGTTATACAATCAGATTTTTTTTTTTTTTAAATATGACCCCCCCTGTATTATAAGCTTTATTTATATGAATTGTAATATATGTAATATATAATATATTTCCAATTTGGTAGATTTTTTTGACAATGTATTACATTTTTAAGTTATTTTTTCTTTACAATATTATTACTTATATGCATTTTAATTTATTTCAAATCTATGAATTTATCCAATTATTATATTCTTTATTATATGAATTTTACTCAAATGATTAATTAACACATTTTTTCTTGAGGTGATTATTTCTTATAAGAATTTTTATTTATTTTAAATTAAATTGTTTAATACTTTTTTTATTCATACATTTTTTTCTTGACATGATTAACAACTATATATATGTTTTCAATTAATTTGACTGGTTTTCTATGTATTTATTTAGTCATTTATTTGAATTAGTTTAATTCTATCATTTATTAGTTTAAAAAATGTTTTGGACTGTTTTGTTATTTTTTTTATTAATTAATTATTATTAAATCATTTTTTTAAAAACTGCTTTAGGATGTAGAGCAACAAATGTTTTGGTTTATTTAGACTGTATGTACTGTAAAGGGTTGAGATTTGTGTTTTTACAAAGCACATATACTGTATGTTCAATATAAGTCAATTAACCCTTGTGTTGTGTTCGAAAGCTGTTACCGTTCATGGTGTTCGCGGGTCAATTTTGACCCATGATTTATCTGAGTCCAAAACACAAAAAAATAAATGACTATCATCCAATATTGTTTAAACTACATCATAACTAACTTATTATGCATTCATAACCGTACAATCCTGTTGTAATTACTTATGGCCCCAAACACATCACACCACATATTGCACACATGCATATGTGTGTTCAGGTTCAAGTGTTAGTGCACATATTCTTTGAGAAAGGTCGAGTTCCCGTGGAGGGAGGGGAGGCAGAGGGAGACCAGGTGCATGTTGCGAACAATTATTGTTACAGTGGATGAAGGAGGTGGGGGAGGGGTGTCTAAAGTCAAAGATGAATCTTGATTGGGCCAAATTTGACCCACAACAATTCTGCTGGGTTTCCCCAGACCCGAACACCAAATCAAACACTTTTTTTTAGAGACCTTCAGACTTGGGTAAAATTGTCAAAATCTGTTTTGTAGTGTTTACATAGCTGTTGTGGAGGATATCATGAAGCCTTGTTCCGATAAAAAAAACTAGAGGGTAGTTATTATATAATTTTAACTTGAAACGGGTCACGGGAGACCCGAACACAACATAAAGGTTAATAAAATGTGTTGAAGTGACGACGTATGAACGCGTACATCCAACGCAGAGAATCGAGTTGATGTAATAACTGCATGAATCAGAGTGTGAAGCATTAAAGAAACAACTGCCCCAACTTGAGATCACCACAGCTCACCGTCATACCGCATCAAAGCAATGGAGGAGACAAACAGATATGCAGATAGAGTACAAATAAAGGTAACACTTTATATTAAGGTACACATATTCACCATCAACTAGTTCGCAGTTTATTGACTCTTTATTAGTCATTATTAAACACGTATTAATGCCTTATTCTACATGACCATATTCTACAAGTAATAAGCCATTAGTTGAGAGTTTTTCCTCAATAACCCTCTAATTAGTGCTTATTTGTTGCAAGTAAGGACGTTGTTGTACATGAGTTTTGGTCTTAATACGCTCAATATGGGCCTAATAAGGCAGCAGCACCACAAGAACAGTAATTCTCCCATAATAACACCTAACAGATATTATCTATTCTTATGTAACAAGACATGAAACTACAAGTGTTAGTTGTGTCAAATAACTTAAAATGAGGTATTTCTAACTCAGAATGTGTTCACTAATAAGATAGAAGTTTGGCTCTAATAATTCTGAAGGAAATTGTTGTGCCAGAGTTACAAAAATACAATAAACACAGCAGCATAATAGCAAAACTACACTAACAGTGCAGTAAAAAGAGCAATTAAATATCTACAGGAAACATAGACGGTCACATCATTAATGTAAAGATTAACAGTATTTAGTAGTGCAACAAAACGTAGTGGCAGATACGTAATTGCACGTTATTATAGAACATTATTAATATGCATGTTAATTAACAAATGAAGCTCAGCGCAAGTTCAACCAGGAAGACCGTCTTTTCTCATTAATTTGCTATGTCTATGTTACTACTCTCTCTCCTCTCAATAAGTGATCGGGGGCGTCACTCCCAGTTTAACCAATCACCTCGCATTATTCTCACAATCATAGCGCTCCGCTAACCCTTTTAAATCTGCTCTCCCCCCTCTGACAGCTGTCATTTCAGGTGACTCGATGCAACCCTCCTCCACCCCTTTTAACCTCCTGTCCCTCTGAATCCAGGGTCCGAACCCAACTGTCCCTTCACCACCAGGGTCAAGCTAAGCCACTCCCTTTCAGACCAAACCCAACTACCCATTCACCACCACCAGGGTCAAGCTAAGCCACTCCCTTTCAGACCAAACCCAACTACCCATTCACCACCACCAGGGTCAAGCTAAGCCACTCCCCTTCAGACCAAACCCAACTACCCATTCACCACCACCAGGGACAAGCTAAGCCACTCCCCTTCAGATCGAACCCAACTACCCATTCACCACCACCAGGGTCAAGCTAAGCCGCTCCCCTTCAGACCGAACCCAACTATCCATTCACCACCACCAGGGTCAAGCTAAGCCACTCCCCTTCAGACCGAACCCAACTATCCATTCACCACCACCAGGGTCAAGCTAAGCCACTCCCCTTCAGACCGACCCCAACTATCCATTCACCACCACCAGGGTCAAACTAAGCCACTCCCCTTCAGCCCGAACCCAACTACTCATTCCCCTCCACCAGGGTCAAGCTAAGCCACTCCCCTTCACACCGACCCAACTATCCATTCACCACCACCAGGGTCAAGCTAAGCCACTCCCCTTCAGACCGAACCCAACTATCCATTCACCACCACCAGGGTCAAGCTAAGCCACTCCCCTTCAGACCGACCCAACTACCCATTCACCACCACCAGTGTCTAGACCAGGGGTGGCAAACTCATTTCAGTTAAGGGGCCACATACTGCCCACTTTGATCTAAAGTGGGCCGGACCAGTAAAATCATAGCATAATAACCCACAGGCCCTATAACGACAATATTTCTGTTTAAGTGCAAATAAGTAGGCTACAAGTACATTCGGAAAATGTCCACATGTAATGAGACGCAAAACATTATGAACAAACTGACATTTATTAAGAAAAAACAAGTGCAATTTCAAGTGCTACACATATGTTCTTTACAACAGATCACAGTTTCCACCTGAACTGACTCACCACAAAATACAAATAAAAACGTGGGAGCTATTAAGTGAGGAGTTTGAGTTACCCCCCTTGCCTTGAAGATATAACATTTCTATATTTTAAAAAGAAGTTGGGCAGTGCCACATCAAATCAAACTATTGTTTGCCTAATGCAGCTGCTGATTGACATTATAATACACAATGTTCTATGACATAATAATATAACATGTTCAAATATTTCAGTAGGTTCTTATTTTCACGTCACTGATTAATTTGCTCCTGAAACTTGACATCTTTTAGCCCTCACAATGGCATCAATATCAGGCTTAAAATCCTGACTAGCAGCCAATTTAATGAGTTCATTCAGGCACTTGTGTGTGAGTCTTGAGC
This sequence comes from Gymnodraco acuticeps, assembly GCF_902827175.1. Lineage (NCBI taxonomy): Eukaryota > Metazoa > Chordata > Actinopteri > Perciformes > Bathydraconidae > Gymnodraco > Gymnodraco acuticeps. The sequence continues at coordinate 129,832 of NW_022990233.1, read as the reverse complement.
GCAGCTTTGTTTTAGTAATGTTCATTACAGAGAAAACCTGTTCACAAAGGTAGGTGGTCCCAAACATGCTCAAAACTTTTGCTGCCAGGGCTGTCAATTTGGGGTATCCTGGCAAAAGATACCGATAAAATGTGCCCAAGTCCGATGAGGCAAATTTGTCCTTTAAATCCTGATCACATTGTAAGTCGATTATCTCAAGTTGTATGTCGACGGGCAGATCCGCAGCCTTAACTGCAAATGGCGAGCGAAACACTGCAAACTCTGTCTCAAGCTCACCAAAGACCTGAAACCGCCGCTCAAACTCCCGCAGCAATTCCGTAATGTTGTCTTTGTACCGACTCATGTCAGCAGTAACTCCGGTCATATGCACATTTCTTAGATGAGGGAAATGAGCAGGGTCACCACTTGACAGCTGTGTCTCCCACAAAGCCAGCTTCAACTTAAATGCGCGTATGCTGTCATAATATTCTGTGACAACTTTTTTGCGACCTTGCATCGTTATATTCAGATTATTCAAGTGCTCTGAAATATCCACCATAAATGCAAGGTCCTGCAGCCATTCTGGGTTTTTTTAATTCATGCACTGGCTTACCCTTTTTCTCCATGAACTGTCCAATTTCCTCGCGTAGATCAGAAAAACGCTTCAGCACGGCACCTCGGCTCAACCACCTTACTTCAGTGTGATATGGTAGGCTACAGGTGATGTCTTTATCACTGAGGAGGCTGTCGAACTGACGGTGATTCAGCCCTCTGGCTCGGATGAAATTAACAGTTTGGACAACCACTTTCATGACGTGATCCATTTTTAACGTCTTGCAACACAATGCCTCCTGGTGCAAAATACAGTGGAATGTCCAAAAACGATCTCCTCCATTTGCTGCTTGTACTTTCTCCCTGAATTTCGTGGCAACACCTGCTTTTTTCCCGATCATTGATGGTGCGCCGTCTGTAGCCAGACTGACAGCACGGGTCCAGTCCACTCCGACCCTGTCCAGTGCTTCAACGAGAGCGCTAAAAATGTCATCCGCTTTAGTGGTGTCTGTCATAGGAACCAACTCAAGGAACTCTTCGGTGACCGTCAAAGTCTCATCTACACCACGAATGAATATGGCCAGTTGAGCAACATCTGTAATGTCAGTGCTCTCATCGATTGCAACTGAAAATGCTACGAATGACTTGACTTTTATTTTTTTCTGGCTATCCAAATCTGCTGAAAGATCGGCACTCCTATCCTTCACTGTATTTCTCGTTAGACTAATGTTGGAAAAAGCCTGTCGCTTCTCAGGACACACGATTTCTGCAGCCTTCAGCATGCATGTTTTCACAAACTCACCCTCAGAGTATGGCTTTGAGGCTGATGCTATTTCGTTAGCAATGAGATAGCTGGCTTTCACGGCTGCGTCACTTATATCTCGGCTCCGGGTAAAAACGGCCTGTTGTTTCTTTAGACCTGATAGCAGGTCATTTATCTTTTCTTTTCTCCGTTGTCCTTGCAAGCAGTCGTATTTCTCTCCATGGTGAGTCTCATAATGGCGGCGAATATTATATTCTTTGGGCACAGCAACTTGCTGCGAACACACCAAGCATACAGGTTTTCCATTTACCTCTGTAAAAAAATAGGATGCGGTCCATTTTTCTTGGAAAACTCGGCACTCCGTGTCCACTTTTCTCTTTTTTGACAGAGACATTTGGGGATGAGAGTGTCAGAGGTTATTGACTGCAATCACTACTCTTACTCATCACTTTTTTTACAGTCTGGCTGCGCTCTCACTGGTACCGGTGCGGTAGTGCGCCCACTAGTGGAAGGATTCAAAATAGCAGTTTTTTTTCCCTCCTCTCATACAGTAGCCTACTTAGCAAAATCCTTCAGCTCCGTGGGCCAAGCTGGAATGCCTCCCGGGCCGGATCCGGCCCGCGGGCCGTATGTTTGCCACCCCTGGTCTAGACCCAGGGGGGTTTAGTTGATGGTGAATATGTGTATCTTATTCTAAAGTGTTACCCAAATAAAATGTGAGTTTACCTCTTTGAGTGCCACGACGCCCACCAGCTTCCCAATACTGGTGACGTAGGCGTGACTGAGCCCCAGCAGAGAGAACAGGGTGTGGGTCTGAGGGAGAGAGAGGACAGTCAGGGGTTAATCTCAATCTTTATTTATTTAATGTGTTGTAGTGTGACGGCGTTCTGTCTGCATGGCTGCACGGCACCTCGTAAACAATGTGTCCCGAAGAGAGGACATATAGGGAGAAATACAGCACCAGGTAATGGCATTACAATTCAGGATTTTAAAGATTGAGGAAGTTGGGGAACTCAAAATAAAATGTAGAAGAGAGACCTCCAAACTTTGTATGTGTCAAGGGTCAAGCTCCATAATAACTGGATCCTACATTTCCCATGCTGCAATTTTTGCAGCATGGGAAAAGACCGTCCCTCCCTATGTTTCATTAAACCCTAGTCTGTGACTCTAGTTCACTTTTTAAAAAAAATTAGTTTCTAAGCATAAGCTGATACAAACCCTGACATTTTACATTTTTTACAACAACTTTACAACAGTCTTTATAGGATAAACCTGACACATAACATTGATGAAGGGTCCCTTTTAACTGTTGATAAAAGAGAGTTAGAACAGAAGAGTACAAGCAGAACCAAACAGTAATTAGCAATGTCCAAAAATAATTAAATGAAAGTGAGAATTAAATAAATGAAACGTTTTAAAATATACTTTGACGTTCTAGGAGATCATTTTAAAACACCATCTTGCCGAGAGTTAAATTAGAAGATTGAGACCAATCTAATGTTTTAATACATTAAAGGTCCCATGTCATGCTTTTCCGGTTATTACCCGTCCCCTTGTGTTATGGAGCTTTTTCGGCATGTAAACGGTCTGCAGAGTCACAAACCCTCAAATTACACCCTGTAGCGAGTAAAACTCTAACACAGAGAAGACCTGTCTGTGCTGCCCCAGAACGCCTCGTTGGAGATTTCTCATTTTCCATAGTTTGCTTCCTGGGTTCTCTGACGTGTGAAAACCCAAATCAACAACAAATGACCGGATTGGCCCAAATGGACCAATCCGCGGAGCACCTCACACACCAGGATCCCTTGGCTAACTAACAGGGAGTCCCCATTAGGCGCTTTCACACCGCAGTACTTTTCCCACAAAGGTTCATCAGAACTCTTTAGTTCTCATGAACTAAGTACAGATCACGTTCACACTGGAATAAGTCCCTGGGGAAGGATTAGGTAAATGAAGCCCCTGACGTCACTTCTTCTTCTTCTGCTTTGGGTTTACTGGCAGGCCGCAAACCACTTCACGGCATATACTGCCACCCGAAGTCCCCGGCCGGAAGTCCCCGGAGTTGGGGACTGGCTTCAGTAGAAGCTGCTGGGACTCCCAGCAGCTTCTACTGAAGCCTTCCGAGTAAATCGCCAGAACGCCGACACCTCCTCATCTCCACCGCTCCCATGTTTTCTTTTGTGTTGCCATAAGTTATTCACTTTATCACCTGAATCTCCTCCTAGAGCACCATTGTGTTTTTTAAACCAATCATCTATCAGAGGGGCGTGGCCAGCAGCAGCTCATTAGCATTTAAAGCTACAGACACACAATCAGCGCTTAAGAAACAAAGGGGATTATGGGATGCTTCAATTATCTTTTTGGTGTTGAGAGCCAAACACTTCAGAGACATGTTTTGTATATATCTGAGACCTATAATACATTGATGAAAAACAGTATAATAGGGGACCTTTAAAGACCGAGACCTAGCTAGCTTGATTCTGTCCAAATGTTACAAAATCCAACTGTAAGCAGGATTTCTATGCACGGATTCAAACCACAAAACAACCTCAAGGCCTGCATCGGTTGTGTTTCAGATTCCTGTGAGCTCCAATGCATCAAAGAAAGGCAGTTGGAGTAAGAGATGAATGTGTTGAGAGGGTTTATCAGTGGGGATGGCACGGTAATACTTATTCAGGTCTGTCAATAATGCATTTGTACGGATAGACTTTGCAAAACCTAGCCTTCTAACAAACATCGTGCTCCAACTGTTAAACAAATATTCTACTCTCCTAAAGGAAGAGATTCATGGCCGACAACAACATGACCCATTTATGCAACACTGCTGCTGCTTCTTTCTATTAAAAAATATATTTTGCAGCATTTTTAAAGATTGGTCAGCCCCAATTAAAGATGAAATACTAGATTTAAAGTGCAACTTTGTGCCAAAGCTGAAATCTGGGGAGTTATAACAAGATTTCATTATTATTCTCATGCAAAATACTGAAGTATAGATCACTCAATGTAGCCTATACTGTACATCGATAGTTTAGTCAAAGGGATTTGTATCCGATTACACTTTTCTTTCAGCTTTTATCCAATGATTTTGGCTAGTTTCGACCAATACAGCACCTCACTACATACAATATCAAATGTCCAAACACTGCATAACGGTTTTTAATACTCAGAGACAATATATATCCACTATTGTTTGTTTCATTCATACAAAAACTAGAGTATTGTCCCCAAATTTCAACCTATTCCTTTAAAATCTTCCGCTTAAAAATGTAAAATGGCAATTGCCCATGACTTGTAATTGCATAATCAGTGTCTGTATGATCTTTGTATGAGACATCGTGTCCGCCAGGTGTTTCCGGCTCACCTTGTGCAGCGAGGTCCTCTCCACCAGCTGAAAGGGGGAGGGGTCTATCCGGATCTGCTCCATATCGATTGGTTTATCCAGCTCCTCCTCTTCCCACGCTTTAATCTGCATCAGCCAATCACAGGGCAGAGAGATAGACTCAGAGTACACAGAGTTTATAATTATTGAGTAGCATTGATTGGTTGTTACACTGTTGGATGTGTGGAAGGTAAATCAATAGAGGTCAGTACCTCCTCTGGAGACATGGGGTCCGTCAGCGTGGGGGTGGTGGTCTCCTGAGGGAGAGGGAGAGATGGTGTTTTAATGTTATTTATCTTAAATATTTCTATCTATCTATCTATCTATAAACATAAGGCTATATCACATGTTTGCTGTTGTCTGCCATTGATAATGTTTATGTTTGATTGGATTACAATCTACTTCATTGTCATTGCAATAAAAGTAAGCATTAGCACAAGAAGCAGTAAAGTACAAGGTGTATACTATAAGTTTCTAAAACATGATATTTAAAGCAAGTAAGAACAGTATAAACAGGTGTAAACACTAAATGAATAGAAGTATAAATATGAATACACTACAGAGGGACACTATGGACAAAATGAATATGAAGCACGAGACAAGTATTGACACTTAAATAAATCAAATGTAATATGAATAAATGTGAGCGCGCTATAGAATATATAACCAGTTAGTACAGTTTTATAAATCAAATGAGTCAGTCATTAGAGATATGAATGTGTTTCTGGAAGAGTGTGTGTGTTTTAAAGGTCCCATGTCATGCTTTTCCGGTTATTACCCGTCCCCTTGTGTTATGAAGGTTTTTCTGCATGTAAACGGTCTGCAGAGTCACAAACCCTCAAAGTACACCCTGTAGCGAGTAAAACTCTAACACAGAAAAGACCTGTCTATGCTGCCCCAGAACGCCTCGTTGGACATTTCTCTTTTTCTTCCTGGGTACAGTGACGCGCCCATACCCAAATGGACCCATTGGCCCAATTGGACCAATCCGTGGAGCCGTTACGTTACGTCCGCAGAGCCGTTACGTGTGTGACTTCCTCACACACTCAATCTTTTCTCAGCTGCAGCTCCTCCGATTTCTCCTCCCTGAGACGGCGGGACGCGGCGAGGCTGTGAGTCGGTGTGTGAGCACACACACAAACACCCAGCCAGGCTGCGGGTGTGTGTGTGTGTTCGGGCTGGGTTTCGCTATGTCTCGCTGTCTCGCAGACGGCCACTGGGCTCACAGGGAGGGGGGGGCAGGAGCTCCAACAAGCCGTTCAGGACTGAGAGTGAATACACAGACTATACAGAGATGCTGTGAGAAACCAATGTGAGTTTGGAAAATTGCACAATATAAATCTATTCTAGTAGACCTCAACAACGGAATTATGATCAGTAGAAATGGCCATGACATGGGAACTTTTAGACCGTTATATTTCTATAACAGATTTCCATTTAGCTGTTTTTGGGATGCGTTGGTTTCAAGTATTGCTGGTCCATATACTGATAACGTCAATGCGATATGAGACTAGATATAGTCTTCGATTTCGGACAGTAATTTTGCATCTTTTCCTGGTTTCAAACGATCTATCTTATCTTTTTAATGTGTTTAACAGATGGACAGGCAGTCAGTTTGAAATGCAGACGATGATAAGATGACTCCTGGTGGTTTCACTTCACAACATGTCCTCCTCTCCTTCATGTTTGCATCATGTCACGCTCCTTCATGTGAGGTTGACTGTCACGATCTTAGTTTTATGTCACGGTTTCATTTTGCAATTCTGTTCTCCCTGTGTCTTGTCTTCCTCCCTGGCTGCTTCTCAGGTCGACTATTTTCATTTCCTCGCTCCTCGGTCCTCGGTCTCACCGGAAGTTGATTTGCCTGCGCCATCTTGAGTACCGTCCCATGGCTCTTATTTCGGCCGGAGGACCGAGGATCGAGGAGCGAGGAGCGATCATGGAGGAGCGATAACCGAGGAACCACCAGATCATCCTCCGATGAAATCCTCAGATACTCACCCCGCCCCCTTACTGTGTATCGCTCACTGATTGGACGAGGCAGTGCATGCACTGATCTGATGCTTCTTGACATGAGAGCAATACCCCAGCGGAGTGAAGAAAATACATGAACCTCACGGGACTCACTCCTCAGTTTATACTGTGTTTTGTTTCAATTCATGTATCATTTAGTTACAAATATGTGATATATCTAAACAACAAAGTGGTCAAACATTTTTTTATTCATTTATTGGAAACATTTTCATGATCGCTTTTTTCGTTTATACATTTTAAGAATGGCGTTTATCTTTTTTGAGAATGACTTCTTATTTTATTTCATGTATTTGGATCTACAACAGATGATACTAATGTTTATGTCAGTAAATAAACTACTTAAGATAAAGATAAACTACTTGCTTATCTTTCTTACAGTGCAGACGCTTTTCTGCTTGCTCTTGCCTCTGCTTACTTTTTATGCTGATTTTCCTATTCTTATTCTCTGAAAACTTCGAGCAGCGGCTCCTGGACATTAACTTATCACTGGGACAGTTCATCTTCGTAAATAGACGGAGGGTTTCAGCCATATTTCAACATTTTTACGACGACGTCAGTCTTACAATAGCGTGGCCTAGCAACAGCTAAAGCCTGGTAGGCTACTGCTATTTAGCTTAAGCTAGTTGGTAGCAAAATGCCTCCGTTCTCTACAAATGACTTCCAGAAACTTATACAGAAGATGGCTGTGTTGGAAATGAAAATGCAACGGTTAGAAGTTAACGTGGAAGTGAATGGACTATGTCGTGGGAATGACACGACTTTACCAGTGTTGCAAAGTAATGGAGAAGGGTATGCTAACTCACAGCTAGTTAGCAGCTACAAAGATTCCAAGGAACAGGAGGGCTGTGTACCAGGTAATAAATCTACAAGTGGTAGTCCTCCCTGGAACTCTCTGGGTGCAAAGCCTAAGAGTAAATCACTTCCATGGGATTTGGGAGGACGGATAACAGGCAGAGCCCAGAGCTCCGAAATCTGTGATGCGACCGGCTGGCCTGCATTGTTATCACCCAGGAAGAGCGCCTCTTCAACCCCTATTCATACTAGGAAACAGCCGTGGACAGCTGCTAAAGGGAGAATTACAAACAATCCTCCTAAACCACCAAGTGTGCCAATCCAGAACAGATACGCTCCGCTGACCGAGAACCGGAGATCTGATGACCTGGATAACCTGTCCTCTTCACGCAGCAGGGTAAGGACCAATAGCTACTCTAAAAGTAAAAGGCTAGAGGGAAAGCTAATGACTGGGCCTGAAATTCTGATTGTGGGTGACTCTGCTGTAAGAGATGTAAAAGGTCTGTGTAATAAGAACAACACCAAAGTACTCTGTTTTCCCAAGGATGTGGTCTCTGACTTGGCTGAGAAGATCCTGCATATTGGGGCTGAACATCCGACTGTGAAGAATGTGGTACTGCACATTGGAACAAATGATGTTGTGAAACAACAGTCAGAAGTGCTGAAAGAAGACTTTAAATGTTTGTTGGAAACTGCCAGCTCTCTAAATGCAGAGGTGTTCATCAGTGGCCCTCTACCGCCAGTCAGAAGAGGAGTGGAGAGATTCAGCAGATTGTTTGCACTGAACACCTGGCTTTCAACGGCCTGTACTGACCATTCTGTCCATTTTATTGACAATTTTAACTTTTTCTGGGATCGCAGACATCTTTTCAAGGCAAATGGAGTTTGCCTGAACAAGTCAGGAGTGAAATTGTTTATCTCTAACATATTCAACTGCCTGCGTCATCAATCTGTTCCCTCTGCCAAGGACAAGCGGCAGGAGGAATCAAAACACGAGAAAGACACAACACATCACGCAGAAAACCCTGAAGAATTATCACTGCACCCGCCTGAGGAATGTTCTGATTATGGGAGACATATGAGACACATGGAGGAGTCTCCACCCCCCCCCCCCCCCCCTGTCAACGCCTTTGAGGATACTCCGTTCACCCTTTCACCCTCGCCCACCCTCCTGGAGATCGATGAACACACAAAGGAGATACAGAGGGTTGGCACCGATTCCTTCCTGGAGTTCAAAGACCAAACGAAGGCGATACGCAGGGCTGGCACCATGTCCTTTACCCCCGCTCCTCAACGACGCCCACCAAAATCACCGCGGAGACGCGCACCATCTCCCCCGTCCTCATCACCGCGCCTACGTCAACCACCTCCCCCCCCTGGCAGCATGTCCTCTACCCCCGCACCATCTAGCCCGTCTCCATCACCGTGCCTACGTCGACCACCTCCCCTCCCTTCGAGGGGGCTTCTGCAGTCTCCGAAGCCTGATAAGGATGTGTGTGTACAAAACACAACAAACTCTTACTGATATGTGATGGGTCCAGGCTCAAGGGCGTATGGCACTCTCAACTCTTTCAAGGACATGTCGGGGCCCTGCCTGCCAGTAGCTTTGCCGATATCTGTGTTGATAGGTAATAGATTAAGAGCGGTGAATCATAGAAACAGGAAGCGCTCAAACGTTTGTGTGAGTGTATCTAATTTAGCAGTGATTCCATGTCAGCCACAGCTTGTTACAAAAAACATGACTGATAGTGTGTTTAACAAACTTAAACTAGCTTTATTAAATGTCAGGTCTTTGGCAGGAAAAACATTTTTAATCAATGATTTTATCACTGAGCACAATCTCGATTTTATGTTTTTAACAGAAACTTGGATTGAACAAAATAACAGTGCAGCTGTTCTTATCGAATCAACCCCTCCCAACTTTAGTTTTATGAGTCAGGAAAGAATGCATAAGAAAGGGGGTGGAGTTGCTATTCTGTTCAATGATGCCCTTCAATGCAGGAAGACATCTTATGGAAACTTTGATTCTTTTGAATATGTGGCCCTCCGGCTGAAATGCTCCTCTCGAGCTCTGTTCCTAAATATCTATAGACCACCCAAATACTGTGCAAGCTTTTTTGATGACTTTACTGAACTGCTGTCTATAGTGTGTATTGACTTTGACCGTCTAGTCATTGTTGGTGATTTTAACATCCATGTTGACAACCCCCAGGACAGAGGGGGCTAAAGAACTGTTTTGTGTTCTTGATAGCTATGGACTGACTCAGCATGTGACGGAGCCCACGCACAATAAGGGGCACACTCTGGACTTAATTATCTCAAAGGGTCTGAATATCTCTAAGGTTGTGGTGATTAATGTTGCACTCTCTGACCATTCCTGTGTTTTCTTTGAGAGCTCTATTTCTGTTCACAAAAATGTTCAAAAAGAGGTAACCACAAAGCGATATTTAACTGAAAACACTAGGGAAATGTTTACTCAGAATTTCTCTTCCACACTTGCCCCTGCCAACATCTCAGTAAATGAGCTAGTAGATCATTTTAATTCAAAAATTAAAAATGTTATAGATGCCATTGCTCCAACTAAGGTAAAGGAAGTGTCTGGCAAGAAAATATCTCCATGGAGAAAGGCCATGACCGTGAAAACAGAAAAAAGAGAATGTCGAAAAGCTGAACGCAGGTGGCGAAAAACAAATCTCCAGGTTCACTTTGAAATCTATAAAGAGAGACTTGGCCTCTATAATTTGGAATTGAAAAACGCACGACAATCGTTCTTCTCTGACATCATTACCAAAAACAAAAACAACGCACGTGCCTTGTTTGCTACCGTCGACAGACTAACTAACCCCCCAGTGTCAGTAGCCTCTGAATTTCTATCCACCAGGGCGTGCAATGATTTTGCCTCCTTTTTCACTGACAAAATTCAGAAAATCAGACAAGCAGTCAGTGCGGTGCCTCTGCATCAGGAACAGCAAATGTGTTGTCCCTATCTCCACTTAACATCAATTCAGACATCATGACACAATTCCATCAGATTAATGATAAAAACCTAGAGGACATTATTCAACTTCTGAAATCCTCCTCCTGCTGCCTTGATATTATTCCAACAGGATTTTTCAAAGATGTTTTGCCTTGCATGGCCTCAGATCTACTTCATATAGTAAACAAATCTCTTCACTCAGGTATTTTTCCACAGGCCCTGAAAACTGCAGTCATTAAACCGCTCTTAAAAAAGAATAATCTAGATGCTTCAGTAATGAACAATTACAGGCCCATATCAAACCTCCCATTTCTAGGTAAAATCATTGAAAAAGTTGTTTTTCAACAGTTGAGTAATTTCTTGCATTTAAATGACTGTTTTGATGTGTTCCAGTCAGGCTTTCGTCCAAACCACAGCACTGAGACTGCTCTTGTAAAGGTCTTTAATGACATCCACTTAAACACAGACAGTGGCAGAACTTCAGTGTTAGTATTATTAGATCTCAGTGCTGCGTTGACACTGTTGACCACAGCATATTACTAGACCGACTGGAGAACTGGGTGGGACTTTCGGAAACAGTTCTGAATTGGTTTGAATCCTACTTAAAGGACAGAAACAACTTTGTTTCTATAGGTAAATACACATCTGAGTTGACAAATATGACATGTGGGGTTCCTCAAGGCTCCATCTTGGGGCCTCTTCTCTTTAACATCTACATGCTACCACTGGCTCAGATAATGAAGAACAACAAAATAAGTTACCATAGCTATGCAGATGACACACAAATTTACGTAACAATTTCACCAGGAGACTATGCTCCAATTCAAACACTGAGTAAGTGCATTGAACAAATCAATGACTGGATGTGTCAGAACTTTCTCCAATTAAACAAAGATAAAACTGAGGTAATGGTTTTTGGAGCCAAGGCAGAACGTATACAAGTTAGCGCTGAGCTTCAGTGTGCAATGTTCAAAACAACAGATAAAGCCAGAAATCTAGGTGTAGTCATGGACTCTGACCTGAGTTTCAACAGTCACATTAAAACTGTTACTAAATCAGCCTACTATCACCTAAAGAATATATCTAGGATTAAAAGACTAATGTCACAGCAGGATTTGGAAAAACTTGTCCATGCTTTTATCTTCAGTAGACTGGACTACTGCAATGGTGTCTTCACAGGTCTCACTAAAAAATCTATTAGGAAGCTGCAGCTAATTCAGAACGCTGCTGCTCGAGTCCTCACTAACACTAAGAAAGTGGATCACATCACTCCAGTTCTGAAGTCTTTACACTGGCTTCCTGTGTGTCAAAGAATATATTTCAAAATACTGCTGCTGGTTTATAAAGCACTGAATGGTTTAGGCCCAAAATACATTTCTGACCTCCTGCTAAATTATGAACCATCCAGATCTCTCAGGTCTTCAGGGACTGGTCAGCTTTCTGTCTCCAGAGTCAGAACTAAACATGGTAAAGCAGCGTTCAGTTATTATGCTCCAAATATCTGGAACAAACTCCCAGAAACCTGCAGGTCCGCTGCAACTCTGACTACTTTTAAATCCAGGCTGAAGACTTTTCTTTTTGTCGCTGCTTTTAATTGAACTATTCATATCTTAGACTGCACTGTAACTTTTATCCATGTACTTTTTCTTTTAATGTTTAATTGCACTGTAACTTTTATCCATGTATTTTTTCTTTTAATGTTTATTTTATTAGCTTTTCTTTTTAATGACTGATTTTAAATGCCATTTTCTTAATCTCTTTCATTTTTTGTAAAGCACTTTGAATTGCCTTGTGTTGAAAAGTGCTATATAAATAAACTTGCCTTGCCTTGCCTAAATGTGCACTAACAGAGGCGGGGGTGTTTGTGGAAATAACGGGTACAGAGCTGGCTGCTGCCAGACGAACAGCTGTGCAGCGTCATCACAAACGGACGTCGCTTCACGTGACGCTCCGGAGGAAAGGACGTCCCATTACTCTTAAAACTCATTTCCCTGCTTCTCGTGGTTTCCTTGCGTCCCTCCATGCTTCCCTGGTGGGAGGGACTAAACGCAGGGAAACGACGCAAGTGAGGGAAGCAAGGATTTCATTTAATCGACCTGAGAAGCAGCCCCTGTCGTTAGTTTCCCTGGTGTGTCTGATTGTCTGATTGTGTTCACCTGTGGCCCTTGTGTTTCTCCTCCCCTGCCTGGCTGTTTCTCGTCTCGTGATTACCCCTCCCTGTATTTAGTCTCTTCCTGTGTTCGGTGTTGGTTCATTGTTTGTCGTTCATGTCTCCCTTCATGTTGGTCACAGTCACCTTTTGTTTGGATGCTACCTCGTGCCTCGTACCTGTTCATGGATTCATGTTTTTTCAGCTTTTGTAAATAAAGCTTGCTTTTTGTTTCATTTTGAAACCTGCTTCCCTCCTCAATCTGCATTTGGGTCCTATTTTTTAGTGATGGCAAAATGAAGCTTTGAATGAAGCGTCGAACCACTTGGACAATTGTGTCGGAAATAGGTTCATTTCTCGAAGCTTCAGTTACAGCGACCTCTCCTGGCGAAGTGCAAGGCTGCAGTGGGTTTAACGTATCTTTGCCTTGAAAAATATTCGACACTAAGACTGAATATCATGTTCTATTTGCAATTAAAGATTGATAATTGTGTGTATTGGGTTATTGAGAAGAGACTAGAGAGTGCTGGACATTTTTTAGGGAGGAGAGGGCCTTTTAACAGTTATTAAAGTATTAAAGTTGAAAAGCATGCAATGATTAAAAGTACATCCATTCCGGGCTTTGAACCAGCTGTGCGGAGGTCATCGCCGCATTCGGGCCGCCGGCTCTACCCACTGTGCTATCTATTCCTTAAAACATTGAACTGTTTTTATATTACTGATAATTGTCTTTTTGTTCAGAACTTCTCCACATTTCGAAGTGTTTCACGAGCCACAACGACCTATCTTTCTTCCTGGCTTGCTCTATAATGATACTACAATTCAAATGCAATACCAACAACAACTCAACAGCAACAACGCAAACTACGACAACAACCCACACATTGCGCATTGTTTAGAGCGGTCATAAAGTGTTGAAGCGCTCAAATTCAAAACTGTTTCAACCTGTCACCTGTCAGAATCGAGACGAGGCAGTGCATTGAATCGCGTGAATGGACCGCGAACCAGTCAAGTGATTCATTCAGGAAATGAAGCAGTTGCTGCTTCGGACGTCACATGTCACGTGATTTGAAGCAAGCTTCGAAGCACTGCTTCTATGAAATAGGAAGTCCAGGGTTGAAGCTCAGTTCGAAGCTTCAGTTTCAAACTGTCATCACTACTATTTTTCCCGACCTTGACATTGACCCTGTCTGAGCTGTCGCTGCGACCTCGACAGCGGAGCAGTAATACACCCTCAGGATTTAGAGGTCAGAGGTCACGAGCGGTTGAGGCTGATGTTACCTGAGGTTCAGCCTGACCCGACAGAGAGGTGGAGGAGAAGAGCCTCTGAAGAGCTCCTCTGACGGATGGCAGCCTGCGCTTGTCTGGAGGAAATGGTACAGAAACACTCAACTTTATTTATTCATAATTCACCTGTTTTACATACATGCAGTCCCAAGTGGTGAAAGGTAAGGTAAGTTTATTCATAGAGCACATTTTCATACACAGAGGCAATTCAAAGTGCTTTACCTTTATCAACATTAACACATAATAAGAAGACAAAAAAAAGGAACACAATAAATAAACATAATGGAAAAACAGATTTCTAAAAACCATGCATAAAAGAGATACAGAATAGTTTAAAGACAATTATAGCCGGGGTACAGTTATAAAAGTAGTCAGTAAACACAGGGATTTGAGTCTTTGAAGACCGTTTACATGCACTGAAACCTATATACCACACTATAGGAAAGGGAAACTCCAAAAAGCAGAGATTCTTTCTAATCGAGTGAAAGATAATTACATCAGTGTAAACGGATAGTAATAAATGGTGAATGAGCTGTTAGGATTCAAAAATACAGATTCAAAAGTGGAAAAGTTGAAGCGTTTGTTTTAACAGTTTGCAGGAGGGCAGGTACTTGCTTTCAAGCAGAACACGGGGAAAAACAAACTTAGCGGGAGTGTTTACGTGTTCGACGTAATGACGTACCACGTCCTCGACAACTTCTGGAGTCCTATTCAGCCACATGTTAATAACCATCGTTTTTCAGACACGTAAACTCTTCAAGAATCATTCATTTCCAGCTATTTTCCAAAAACATGTTCAAAAAAATGTTGACTCTGAGACGAGGGAACGTGTTAGGACTCGTTCCTGCACTACTCTATATGCATGTGCAGTGTGAGTGTTACCTGAGTCTGAGTGGTTGGTGGAGGGCTCCTGAGCTCTGGGGGTCTGTAGGGGTCCGTTACGTTCCTCCTGACCTGGAGCAGTCTGCAGGCACAGCATCATTCATAACCGCATCATCAATATTTATTTGGAGATAATACGCTAGGTTTATTCTAAGGCGATAAACAGTGATGTTCTCCTGTCATGTTGTAAAACTGTCAAGCGAGTACAGAGCAAAGGTTACATCATGTTATCACACCAGTAAATTAAAGCTACTCGAGGATGCTGCTGAGAAAAGTATCCAGATGTGTTACTTGGTAAACGTCATCATTTTAAGATATATAAGAAAAACATCTGCATTTAAAGTAACTCTTCTACCCTCTACGATAGAATATTTCAACCCTCCTATTGTCTTAGTTTCCCCCCCTTACTTTGGTGTTCGCGGTCAAATTGGATCGGTCCTATTTTAACTGCCATTACATTAACAAAAAAAACATTAATCATCACCAAATTTCATTTAACATCCTTTCAAACTGTACATATTATATCAGACTACTGCTATACATGAACAACTGCAGTAAATATACAAAGAACAGACACTGAACATGTATTGCGTGTGCCAGGTGTGATCCATGTGGGGGGGATGGGCACATAAGAGCGGGAAATGTATCAAATTGTTCTGTGTGTGTGTGATTCACATGGGGGGATTGGGCACATAAGGGGGAGGGAAACACATCTAGAGTATGTGTGTGTGTTTTATCTGATCCGGAAGGTTACTAATTCCTTTTCTTTATGGCGGTCATATTTGACCGGGAACACCATGGGTGTCACAAAGTTGACTAAATCATCCAAAATTCAATGAAAGTGTTGATCAGCCATTTTATATGTTTAATGTGAAGGATATCATGAAGCCTTAATGCAATCGAATGTAAAACAAAAAAGTTATGAATGATGAAAGTAGTAAATCGGTCAGATTTTACCCGAAGACAACAGGAGGGTTAAATCTAGTGCAGCACAGAGTACATTAACAGCTTCCAAAATGTATGTAAGTAGAAGTGTAAAGTATGTTTAAATAGCAAAACTCAACCGAATAAAAAAATTGTAATACAGCCTTTTAGTAAATGTACTTTCCTTCTGGATGTTTTCCCCACCTTGTCCGCGCTCTGCTCTCCGCCCTCCTCGTCCACGAAGCTGAACGACTCCCAGCTGACTTTGGATCCCGGTGAACTCTGACCTCTCTCAAAGACTCGCCTCTCCGGAGAGAGCCACCAGTCCAAGATGGCCTGGAGCTCCGTCCTCTCGATGGAGCCCAGGAGGATCATGGATTCTGCACCGAGACAAGAGTGTCACAAGCTCAAATTAAAAACATGCTATATCTTGTTAAAAATGTGTGGTTATATTTTCTTGCATGGGACTATTTATTGGCGGAAAGACGAGAGTTTCCTGGAGTTCCTAACGATTCAAGTAGATACTGTATATAAGCTTTCGCCTGACATGCACCTCTTCAGAAATGTTAGTAGATGACGCAGACCACAACTGTGATTCATTAGCTTGTTAGCATCCCATTTCCTCCGGCTGCATAACCATTTGATCATGAAAATACAAACTATCTTGTAACGTCTTGTGTGTTGCAGTAATTTCAGTGAAAGTAACTCTTGTTCAATGTCAATTTTCTCCATTCATAACCTGATCTGCTCAGTTTCAACCACCAAGGTATACAATAAACTGAACACAGTAGCATAGAAAAAACAAATGCCATCTTGCATTTAAGCGTTGTAACTACAGAGACGTACCGCAGCACAACTATAAATGCATATACGTACACATATGAATCACCCTTTAATGTTTGCTTTACTTTTGTCAGTGTGGTGCGAGCAGTTCGCATTGATTCTAATGCTAAGCTAAGCTAACCTCCTGGCTGTGTGGCATCACATTCAGCGGACAGACAAGAGACCCATAAATATGCATACATGCCAACCTTTCCAAATCCAAAAGAGGTAGGTTTGCGCGCGGCAAATGTGCACGCCCAAATGAGGTAATCAGAAGAAATGGAACCCCAGTAATTACATGTTTAAACCATGTATTTAACATATATTGCATCATTTTATGCATTTTTCAGAAAAAGTGGTAGTTTGGTAAACAGTGACATCAACGACATGTCTGGTCTGTAAAATGCCCGAAAAGTTAAATAATGGGAGATAAATATCCCAAAGTCTCCACATTTTATTATATTTGTAATGTGTTTCTGGTCCTCTTTCAGTTGAGACAGTGTAGATGAAGGATGTGTCAGGATGTAGAACTCTTGTGTGAACATTGGATAAAGCCAGGTTCATATTCTTGTTTCATGTTGTTGACATATTAGAGTCAAAGGTTTGCACATATCTTTGTGGTGCGCCATAAATCAGAAAATACTGCATTAAAAAAGTAATTTCCTGCATTTGTCTACACTTAAAGTGTGATATAAATAATGTACAGGCTTTCAGATTGCTGTAGTTCACTAAACAGAGACATTAACGACATGTTTGGTGTTGAAAAAGTGAAAGAATGGGAGATAAATATCCCCAAATCTCAAAATGTTATTATGTTTTGTGGGTGTTTGTGGTCCTCTTTCAGCTGAGACACTGTAGGTGAAGGATGCTTCAGGAAAAGACCAAACACTGGATGTCATGTGTTTTCGAGACACTGATATTAACGGGGAAAGAAATCCTGCAGGACTCAAATGCCTCGTCTCTGTTCCCTTAAACTCATTTGGGAGTGATTACCCATCAGCCCCGGGGGTGCAGAGGAAAGGCAGCGTTCAGAAACACAGAGGACTGTTTGTATGATGCGATCACAGACACGCTGCAAACGGTGTCCGCCAAAAGTCGAGTCCAGTGTCTATGTAGTGTCATTTTTATTTGTTATAGTTTGGGAAGATTGAAAATCGGTAGGGAAAGTCAGCTAAGTCGGTAGAAACATGTCAAAAGCGGTAGACTACCGCCCAAATCGGTAGGGTTGGCAGGTATGAATATGTTTGTTTCTTAAAGTGTCAAACTATTCCTTTTCAACTTTGCATCTATAGAACAAGATCGACGTTTTAACATGTGGCTGTTGGCTGTTGCATTGTTGGAGGAGCTCAGGTCAGAAGAATTTCATTGCCATTTCTACACTGTAGCTTTGTGCACATGACAATAAAACCTTTAAATCTTTTGAATCCCACCTTTAGAGTCCACCAGCGGGATGGTTTTCAGAGACGTGGTGTCCAGCAGGACGCTCAGCTCTCGATAGGTGGAGTGAGAAGACAGGAACTTCACTTTGCGCACCATGATGTCCTCCACGAAGATGTTGTACTTACTGAGGACGCAAAGACACGACAATAAATACCTTTAGGCAGTGCCACCAGACTCGGGGACAGTGTCATCCCACAGGCCATAAGACTGATAAACACCTGAACTTTTGAAAGAACATCCATAACATTCATCTGTTTGCAACTTACAAATTATTTATCTAATATATCATATTCCAATTTCTTGTATATAGACTCCTCTTGACTCTATGGGAAAACATTAAAGGTCCCCTATTATACTGTTTTCAGCAATATATTATAGGTCTCAGATATATACAGAACATGTCTCTGATTGGCTGAAACACCAAACAGATCATTGCAGCATTACCCATAATCCCCTATGTTTCAGCCCTGTTTCCAAAGTGCTGATTCTCTGTCAGTTACTTCAGATGAAAATAAGGAGCCCCTCCCCACGCCCCTCTGATACCTCATTCACACCAACGCAACTCCGGTTCAAGCTCCGTACTAGAGCTTTTCAGGTTCAGAACCGGTTTCTTCGGTTTAGCTCTGGCTCTCTTCACACTGCCCAGAGTCCGACTGGTGCTGCGTCATTGCGTCATCGTTTGCGTCATGACGTAACCGTTTGCGTGCCTGCTTCATAAAGCCAAACCGCGCGGAAACCCCTCACAGCTGACACCGACAACAACAACAATGGCCGATTGTGCTCCAGCTTCCTCTGTACCTCTTCGGAAGACCAGATTCCCAGCTGGTCTCTTCAGCGGACCACTGCTGCTTGTTAAGTTTCTCCATTGTTGTGTACAAGCTGGATAAAACGCGGGCTTCTTGTTGTTGTTCAGGAGTTGATCTGCCCCTGCCCCCGCCTCGACGTAAGCGTGAGTATGCGGTGCTTTTGCTCTGGCCGGACAATTTTTTGGTGATCGAAATGAACCGGATTCCGGAGCTAAGAGGCTGCTCCGCTGCGGTGTGAACAGGAAAACCCGGTGCTTTTCAAGCTCCAGCTCCGAACCGGCCCTGAAACACCGTTGGTGTGAATGAGGTAAGAGAGAGATTTGGTTAAAAAGAACACAATGGTGCTCTAGGAGGAGACTCAGGTGACAAGGGGGGGGTACCTTGGTTGCTGATTGGCTAATGGTTACACAAGACAACACATCGTTATGACATCATAAAGTGGCCAAAATCTGATCAGCTCATTTTCAGACAGGTTTTTATAGAAATGGATCAGGACAAAAAGAGAGAGAATCTTTGTTCCTGAAACTTTCAGAGTCTCTTTCCACAGAGGGGACACATGTTGATGTAGAAGAGACATGAAGAAGAGGGGACACATGTTGATGTAGAAGAGACATGAAGAAGAGGGGACACATGTTGATGTAGAAGAGACATGAAGAAGAGGGGACACATGTTGATGAAGAAGAGGGGACACATGTTGATGTAGAAGAGACATGAAGAAGAGGGGACACATGTTGATGTAGAAGAGACATGAAGAAGAGGGACACATGTTGATGAAGAAGAGACATGAAGAAGAGTGGGGACACATGTTGATGTAGAAGAGACATGAAGAAGAGGGGACACATGTTGATGTAGAAGAGACATGAAGAAGAGGGGACACATGTTGATGAAGAAGAGGGGACACCTGTTGATGTAGAAGAGACATGAACAAGTGGATTTTGCATAATAGGTGACCTGTTAAAAGCACTTGAAAGGAGGCGTCTTCAGCGTTTACATGGTGTGCCCGAGGGCCCAGCTCAGGCAGGTAGGGCAGCTTCTTCACCTGGATGATGGAGTCGTAGAGGGACGGCTGCAGACCCTGAGCCACCATGTTGGCCAGAATGACGGCCACCATCATGGGCAGGATGTGAGAGATCTGCCCCGTCAGCTCGAAGCAGATCACTGCGGTGGAGACGGTGTGAGTGACAGCTCCGTCATCGCTGCTGCACCTGGAGGAAAAGATAGGATATGTGATAAAAATAAAGCTTTACTCCTTCCTCCAAAGTCTTGTTAAAAAAGTACACAGTATAGTGTGTTATTGTGTTATTTACTAATAAGTGCTACCAAGTCAAGTGAAAATTGTCATTTGTTTCAAAACTGCTGCAAAAGCAACATATTATATAACTAGACTAGAGGATGTTTAAATGGGGTGCAACATTGAAATGTTTAGAACATCTAGCACTTTCAGTGTCATTCATTGAAATCACAAGTCTTCAATAACTCTTATGGCCAACACTAAGGTTTTAATACACTGACCGATGACGGCGTATCCTCCCGGCAGGATGCGGTACACGATCCCATCAAACAGGATCCCGTTGGGGAACAGCGTGGCCATGATCTCTCCTACGAGGCGGCCGAAAGCAGCTCCTGGAGGAGATGAGGCACGGCGGTGAAGACAAATGGAACTGGAGCTCAGCAGGAGATACAGCGCTCACATTACAACATCCTCTTACCTAATATGAACACTGGCATGAAGGCTCCGGAGGGGATGGGCATGGTGGTGGAAACTGCTGACATCCAGAACTGAACACAAACACAGGATCAATACCAGAGGTTTCTAATGCTAATTCAAATAGTGTAATGAAATATGGCCCTCAAATTAAACTTGTGCTTGTCATATATTGTACTAATTAAATAAATATGTACAAATATATATCATAGTATTCATGTGTGCCTACTTTTCAAATAAATTCAATGCATTAAAGTTGGAAACATTTTCAAACAAATCTTAGTTGATACAAAAAAAAGCCCAATAACTTAGTAAGCTTGAAATCGACGCCTTCGCTTTCCTCTTCTTATAAGCAATCTGAAGCTTCTGTATTAAGGAATGAGCTGCTAATAAAATAAATGAAACCCTCTGGAGAGCTGTGATGTAGGCTGTTGTGTTTCTTAAGGCATTTTCAAGTATCAAGCATCATTTTTAACTACATTTGATTGATTTTGCTAACTTATAACTTAACTGATAACGCGATATACCTCTAGTGAGCGGCCCAACCCTTCATATCTTTTTTTGTATGTGGCCCTCGGAGAAAAAAGTTAGGACACCCCTGCTGTAAACGAGAAGAGAGGTACCTTCATGATGATGAAGAGTATGAGGATGACGAAGACGCTGACGTGAGGATGAAGCCACGCGGCGGAGCGACCCAGGCCGGGAGGATTCACAGATCCTGTGATTTTGGTCCAGGTGAAGTTATCAAACAGGGAGTTGATGCACTCTCTGGGCATCAGCTGCAGGAAGAGACACACAGACACACGTCTTTACACTTCATTTTGTTCCAGGGCTTTGAGATATAAAGAAAATCATTTATGACAATATTTTTGACCAAATGTTTGCTATTAACATTGATTATGCTAACTAACTTGTTAAAGGCAACTAATAGAACTGGTCGATTCAGAGGATAACATTATTTTACTGTAATACCGCCTTTAAAAACAGGTTAAAACCCTTAGAATATCAGATTACATTATCATCCTAGATTTATGATGTCGTAAAACCTTTTTCTTCTTCTTCTAACTTATTTTATATTTACTGCTCAAGGTTTGTTTCATTTTCAATCTTGTAGTTTCAGCCTCAACAAAGTGATTACACTTGAGGCATTCGATCAGACTTCTACTCAAAAGCTTCTATACAAATGAGTCCAGACTTAGAACTACCCAACACAACTACTATGATGTGTCAAATGGGTGGACTTTCCCTCGAAGTTCCTCATAATATTCTTATCGTAACAGCCTTCATTTTGCTTCAACATCCTCCATAACCAAAAATAAGTCAAAGATTGATTTAGTCGAACCTCTCCAGCCATGAACTGTCCAAATCCAGGAGGAAACGTTAAGGTGGCGATGATCAGCGTCACTGCACCTGGATAGATCAGACGACTGGACACCACACAACACACACACACACACACACAACACACACACACACACACACACACACACACACACACACACACACACACACACACACACACACACACAACACACACACACACCAACACACACACAACACACACACACACACACACACACACACACACACACAAATATCTAAATTGTAACCAGCAATAGGCAGACAAACAGCCCGGTGTTCACTCTGTCGTATACATGTAGATGTAAATAGTCTGTCGCCTCTTACATGCAGTCACAAACTGTTCTACTACAGTATGATTTCTTTATTTTTGTACACATCTCAGTCCCACTTTATGGCGGGAACGCTCTCCAGCTTGGGACTGAATTGAGTTTTTCTTACCACTTACACAAAGATTTAAAGAAACGGAGGAACGTTTGTGTGGGAAGAAAAGCGATGGCTCCAACTGGAGAGTGTTTCATCGGGTAAATAGGAACGGTAGTAGATAAAGGAGGGGGATACAGCCCGTGTGCTGCTTAATCAGCCAATCAGTCATTAACAGGAAGGTCGTTCTTAGACAGCAACAACAAACCGAGTGATGCTAACAGAGGTGCGTGTCTCAGTGTGTTTTGCACCGCAGTGATTCTCCTCTCGCTGTAATGGAGGAGCCTAATGTTCCCTGACTGCTGAGGCTCTGAGGATAAGTGAATCTGAACACTGAGTGAACAACTGGCTGAAAGGTTGTTAAAGCCGCTGCTGTCCGGCCCGCTGTACTGGGACTGATGAGAGCGTGTGTGTGTGTGTGAGATGCATTAAGAGGAAGTGGATTTATTCATGGGAGCACCATCTGAATCACTGTGGGGAAAAAGCCCAGTGCCACGTTGCTTGTGTGTGTGTGTGTGTGTGTGTGTGTGTGTGTGTGTGTGTGTGTGTGTGTGTGTGTGTGTGTGTGTGTGTGTGTGTGTGTGTTCATTCTCACTGTCTGGTGAGGAAGCGTGTGAGCGCTGTGGGTCTCCTCATGAACAGGACCACCTGTCTGTTCAGGTAGACGAAGAACGCTCCCAGGAAGCCACACGAGATCCTGAAACATGAAAACAAATATGTTCTTACTGATCCCACCGCACCACAACACACACACACACACACACACACACACACACACACACACACACCACACACACACACACACCCACACACACACACACACACACACACCCTATGATTGCGAATGCAGGCAGCTCCTGCAGGTCGAAGGGGAAATCCATCCTGAAGTTGGTTTTGAAGAGAGCTGTGATGGTGACTGAGAAGAATACCAAGAACATGTAGCAAAGAACATTTTTTAATAAAAAGACAGTTTTAAATGTTAATTTTCAAGACATGTAAATAACATTGTTATAGGTGTTATACATCTATTAAGAAGGTTAAGAAGAGCAGTTTTGAACCGGCCTATAAATTGGAAAACATTATAATAAAGTGTAAGAATAAAGGAAATACAGGCAGAGCAAGTGGATTAAATGTAACGTGTGTATTTAATGCTCTGGTGCTTCTGCTGCTGGACTGAGAATATGCTGCAGGTAATGACTTTGGTTTATCTAGAAAAGCACATATTACTAAACCGTCATATTCAGCTACTTTCCACAAAAATGCCAGCTCAGCAGCCTGTGTGTGTGTGTGGTGTGTGTGTGTGTGTGTGTGTGTGTGGGTGTGTGTGTGTGTGTGTGTGTGTGTGTGTGTGTGTGGGTGTGTGGGTGTGTGTGTGTGTGTGTGTGTGTGTGTGTGTGTGTGTGTGTCTCACCAGCATCCTTGTTCCACACAGAGAGCACTCTGAATATGAAGGCGCTGAATGTGGCGGCAAAATATCCCCGCCAGTAATTTCTCACTGCAAAGTAGGTAGACGTGACCTCAATACTGAACAACACCCCTGGTGTGAGAGAGAGAGAGAGAGAGAGAGAGAGAGAGAGAGAGAGGAAATGAGGATGGATGGTGTGAGAAATAAGAGGGAAGGAGGTGAAGAGGAGGGAGAGAGAGAGAGAAATTAGTTAAATAAGCAGAATGAGTCCAAACACAGGGTGTAATTATACACACAATGAGAACTACAGGGGCTGAATACACACACACACTTTATAGCATATTAACACACTCATACAGCATGGAAACAATATATATTAAAAAATAATTATTAATAGTTAACGGTTCACTTTTCCTTCTATTGTAATTGAAAATGAAGTTATTATATAAATACACAGTTGGATTATCTTGAAGATCGTTTTGTAGACTTTTGTGCCTTTGCATTATATACAAATATATATATATTTTCTATACATTGCTATCATGGATAGTGTTTAGCAGGACTTGAATCTGGCATAACACTTTGCATTTCAATGACATTTAAGTTATTTTAAACAGGCTTTTTGGACTTTCAATACATTTAAATCAAAAACAAAACTTTTAAGTTATTTAAAAAAAGGTAAATATAATATTTTAAGTCATAGTTAGATTTAAAAGTTATTTAAAAACTGATTTTGTAGGACTTAAACCTGCATAAACCTTTCAATTAATAAGAAATAAAAACCTATTTTAAGCTATTTAAAAACAGGATTTGAAGGACTTTAAACCTGGATTTTTTTATAGATTTTTCTTATATCAGTTTAATCCACTTGTTATTGACACCCTGTGCTACTGACATTCAACAGCTGATTCTCCAAAAGTAAAGTCTCAGTATTGATCCATGGGTTTTGAGTGCGGGAGTTTCTCGTTGCAGTGTGCAGGATTTACCTCCGAGAGGAGTGCCGAAACAGCATCCCACCCCCACGGCACAGCCAACAGTCAGAATATCTGTGTAACCATAAGGGTTCTACTGACACAGAAAACAGAGAGGGGGGAAACAAAAGAGATGAGAGAGATAATGAGGGGGGAGAGGCGGGAGATGATGAAGGAGAGGGAAGGTGACAGAAAGACAGGAAAGTTGAGATGCAGAAAGAGAGAATTAAAGATCAAGGAGGAGAGGACAGGGCGGGGAGACGTGACAGAGAGGAAGCAAAATGGAATAGAGTGAATAAATAATGCTCACTGGAGTGTGGTTAGAAATATGTCATAAAGAGGAGGATAGAATATATAAAAAGGATGCACATGCAAACAAGAGAAATCAGAGGAAACAATGAAGCATTCAGGAAACAGTCCTTAAAACACAACTGATTGCAGGCTGGAAAGAATGGTAGCAGACATGATTTATTACCATCATTTATGGCCTTAAAAATCACAATTTGAGTTGTGTTTTTTAGGGGCCGTTTTGTTCTCATTGTCACCCCCGTCCTGCAAAACCTGCACTGGCTCCCTGTCCGTCAACGAATACACTTCAAAATCCTTCTGCTAACACACAAAGTTCTCAATAATCAGCCCCCCCCCCCCCCCTACCTCACCGACCTGATCCACCACTACACCCCTTCCCGCAGCCTCCGCTCATCAGAAGCCAACCTCCTCTCTATCCCCACACGAACCAAGCTCCGCACCTGGGGGGACAGAGCCTTCTCCATCGCTGCCCCCACCCTCTGGAACTCCCTTCCACAACATATCAGAGACTGCACCGACCCCCCCACTTTCAAAACACTGACCAAAACACAGGTCAGGTTCATATTAGTATGTACTAGTATCTCTACTTTAAAGAGTCCTCTCCTGTTGATGTTCAGGTGTATATCAGTATGTAGTATCTCTACTTTAAAGAGTCCTCTCCTGCTGATGTTCAGGTGTATATCAGTATGTAGTATCTCTACTTTAAAGAGTCCTCTCCTGCTGATGTTCAGGTGTATATCAGTATGGAGTGTCTCTACTTTAAAGAGTTCTCTCCTGCTGATGTTCAGGTGTATATCAGTATGTAGTGTCTCTACTTTAAAGAGTCCTCTCCTGCTGATGTTCAGGTGTATATCAGTATGTAGTGTCTCTACTTAAAGAGTCCTCTCCTGCTGATGTTCAGGTGTATATCAGTATGTAGTGTCTCTACTTTAAAGAGTCCTCTCCTGCTGATGTTCAGGTGTATATCAGTATGTAGTGTCTCTACTTTAAAGAGTCCTCTCCTGCTGATGTTCAGGTGTATATCAGTATGTAGTGTCTCTACTTTAAAGAGTCCTCTCCTGCTGATGTTCAGGTGTATATCAGTATGTAGTGTCTCTACTTTAAAGAGTCCTCCCCTGCTGATGTTCAGGTGTATATTAGTATGTAGTGTCTCTACTTTAAAGAGTCCTCTCCTGCTGATGTTCAGGTGTATATTAGTATGTAGTGTCTCTACTTTAAAGAGTCCTCTCCTGCAAATGTTCAGGTGTATATCAGTATGTAGTGTCTCTACTTTAAAGAGTCCTCTCCTGCTGATGTTCAGGTGTATATCAGTATGTAGTGTCTCTACTTTAAAGAGTCCTCTCCTGCTGATGTTCAGGTGTATATCAGTATGTGGTGTCTCTACTGTGACATGTCTCCATGCTTTAATGGTCAAAAAGCTCTTTATGTTTCTCATACTGCCTGTGCTGCAGCACCTCTTTTCACCCTCTGTCTGAAACCAGAGCCCACTCTACTCTATTGGGATTGGTCAACCGCTTAGAGATGTCCCGCCCCTTAGCCTATAACATACAATGTGTAGGAGCGCTAGCGAATAGAAGTGCAGGTGTTATATAATGTCATATTCAGGAAGTAAACAAAGGTGTCCAATGGATGCTTTTCTGGGGTGAAATGTCCGATTTTAGCTTTTAAAGACCATTTACGTGCACAACAACCTATATAACACACGACAGGAAAGGGAAACCCCCCCCAAAAAACATAATAGGGCCCCTTTAAGGTGTATGTTGCATCACTGCTCACTGCTTTGAGGTACGTTATTAAGGGAATAGTTTGACAGTTTTGGAAAACATGTTTGTATTCCTGTCTCGAGTTATGAGAAGATTGATACCACAGCGTAAATTAGCCTAGTTTAGCATAAAGACTGGAAGCAGAGGGAAACAGCTAGCATGGCTCAGCCTAAAAGTATATAAAGCACCTCAAAAGATCACTAATTCATAAAGTATAAATAATACATTTAACAGATACATAAAAGAGACATATTGTTGTATCCAGGCAACAGGTTCTCTGCTGCCTAGCAACCTCACATCATAGCCTTGAGGTTAAACCAGATTAAACTAGTGTAAATAATCCTCTGTTGTTGGGTAACATAGAGATTCATTTATACCTCTGTCAACATAGTGTTGTTTTTGGTCCGGTTGGTGGATGTGTCTGTTTGTCAGCAGGATAACAGCTTTTCATGGAACTTCGTTTAGTATGCAAGAAATAACTTATATCCTTTTGGACGGATCCGAATCACAGGGAGCATACACGCATAACTGTTCCCTTGCCGCAGGTTTGTGCATAAGTGTACATGTTGTTTTCATTTAGATTCAGCTCACAGCGATAGGGGTTCTATTTCGTCCCTACTGACCGCCAGAGGCGGTGCTTTCAGCACTGGATATGTCCATCGCGCGCATGCGCAGCTCGAGTACCAATACCAACAAATTCACCTGTGACCCACGTGACACCGGCTATATCAGCCGGTGTCGTCAGAGGATCTGTTCCTTTCATCTTCTCGCTGCGCAAGGGTACCATGGCTACATTTTTGTAGCCTACAGCGTTCAGGTTTGAACGTTTGATCTGAGAGATTTCTCTGCAAGCAGCTGGCCGCGTGCAGCTTCGTGACTGACAGTCGGAGCTACGGGTCGTTAACGCGTCCTCCAGGAGCTGTGGCCGGCTGTGCGCTGTGCAGAGCCTCGACAGACAGGTTGGTGTCAGCTTGTTGCTGGTGATGGCTGTGTCCCCGCACCCTCTCCCAGCCAAGTTGTCCTGATTGCTGTCTTATTTTTTGTTTGGCTTAGACTTTCTGGTGACGACAGTGTTCCCGCTTCCTCTCCCATAAAGTTGCCCTTATGCTCTTTTGAAAGTTCTGCTTGTGGCGTTGTGCCCGAGCTATCATTAGCATTTGAGTCCCAGCTTTGGCTGTGTCCCTCATTCAATTTAACACGTTTTTTGTTTAGATGCAGAGAGTAAGGTAAGTACTTTCTATTTCTTAGAAGCTATTATCTGGTCTTAATATTTGTGTTCTGACTTGGTCGCTTGATTGTTAGCAGCAGCCGCTTGGCTAACACCTTGCTGTTAAGCTTAACTATTAACTCAGCCGGTGAGGGCAGTGCTCCCGCTTCCGGTAACATAGGGTTTGATTGCAGTAGCGCTAGATCGTTGTATTACTGCTCCTAGTACTAGACTCCTAGTACTAGGATGATATGCAGAGAACATCTTCACTGCGGGTGCTGTGTGCTCCGCATGTGCGGTTACTACTGTAACCATGGCCTACGGTTCTATGCGGGCTGTTCTCTTTCTTAGAAGCTAGTTATCTGGTCTTAACATTGTGTTCTGACTTGGTTGCTTGATTGTTAGCAGAAGCCGCTTGGCTAACACCTTGCATGTACTGTTAAGCTTCATTATTTAACTCAGCGGTAAACGCATGGTATGGTTGCAGTAGCGCTATATCGTTGTATTTACTGCTCCTAGTACTAGACTCCTAGTACTAGACTCCTAGTACTAGACTCCTAGCACTAGGATGATATGCAGAGAACAATCTTCACTGTGTGATGTGTGCTCTGCATGTGTGGCCATTAAGGAGGATTTCATCCTCCCAATATTATATTATCTAGTGGGCAGCCGTTTGGCTGACACTTTTAGGCACCGGCCACAGTTACTACTGTAACTAAGGTTCCAAGCCGTAAGTACTGGCCATAATTACTACTGTAACTACGGTTCCAAGCCGTGTAAGTACTGGCCATCGTCAATACCGTAAACGGCTCTATGCTGTGTAAGTTCTGGCCATAGTTACGACAATAACTACGGTTCTAAGCCGTGTAAGTACTGGCCATAGTTACTACTGTAACTACGGTTATATGCCGTGTGAGCACTGGCCATGGTTACTGCTGTAACTACGGCTCTGTGCTGTTCTCTTCTTTCAAAGCTAGTTATCTGGTCTTAAACATGTGTGTTATTTGACTTGATATCGCTTGATCGTTAGCAGCAGCTGCTCGGCTAACGTCTTGCGTGTACTGTTAAGCTTCTTTATTTTACCCAGCTAGGTGAAGGCAGTGCTCTCGCTCCCGCTCCCTCTACCGGTAATGCGGATGTAGCTACATCCCTTTTTCTGTTCGGTGAGTAGTAGCACCGCTCTACTCTTCCCGTTCAGCAGGTAGCTGGTGAAGGCTGTGTTCCCGCACCCGCTCCCGGTTACGCTGCATCTGGCAGTCGTCTCTAACTCAACCAGTGAAGGCAGTGTTCTCGCCCCCGCTCCTGGTAGACGCTGAACTGCCTCGTTTTTCCGTTAAGCAGGTAGCTGGTGAAGGCTGTGTTCCCGCACCCGCTCCCGGTTACGCTGCATCTGGCATTCGTCTCTAACTCAACCAGTGAAGGCAGTGTTCTCGCCCCCGGTCCTGGTAGACGCCAAACTGCCTCGTTTTTCCGTTAAGCAGGTAGCCGGTGAAGGCTGTGTTCCCGCACCCGCTCCCGGTTACGCTGCATCTGGCATTCGTCTCTAACTCAACCAGTGAAGGTAGTGTTCTGGCCCCCGCTCCTGGCAGACGCGGAACTGCCCTGTTTTTCAGTTAAGCACGTAGCTGGTGAAGGTTGTGTTCCCACCCCCGCTACTGGTAGACGCTGAACTGCCGTGTTTATTAATCCAGCCAGGTGAAGGCAGTGCTCTCGCTCCCGCTCCCTCTGCCGGTAACGTGGGTGTAATTACATCCCTCTTTCTGTTCGGCGAGTAGCAGCAACGCTCTACTCTTTCCATTAAGCAGGTAGCTGGTGAAGGATGTGTACCCGCTCCCGGCTACGCTGCATCTGGCTACCTACGGAATGGCTCATTCATGTAGCGCCTGTATGGCTTCTTTTGAGCCCGAGGACGGCCACGACCGCTGCCCCTCCTGCCTCGGCCGCCTCTGGCGGTCAGTGGGGACGAAATGTGAGCATCTGAGGGAGGTTCTCACGGTAAACGCCTGCATGAGCTGTAGCTGCATGCCTCGGGCGCTCAGAGTGGCTAGAATCACTGAGGTGGAACGTCTGGCAGCAGCCAACAGACACCTCTCCTTGTCACATCCTCCTGCAGATCAATTCGGCCGTTCCCGGCGACTTGAGGGAGCGATGGCTATGTGTGCTCCCCCCAATAGAAGGACTAGAAACAAGCTGTCCTCTAAAGTGGATCGGCTAGCTGCCAATAGGGGCATGATGAAGTCGCCTCTTGGCCCTTCAGCCTGGGCCCGGTGTAGGGGCTGCTAGCGGGCCTAGCCCCCCCCTTCGGTTGGCGCACCTCCTTCGGCCGACGCACCTCCTTCGGTTGATGCACCTCTGTATGAGGAGGCCTTGTCGCTGGTACAGACTCGTCGCCAGGTTTCGCTGGCCCAGTCACCACTAACGGAGGCATGTAGGAGAGTCCTCCATTGCGTACCAGTCGAGCCAGGAGAGCTGTTTAGGTCAGCTGCCCTGGAGGCACTGGAGCGTGCCGCCCAAGCTAGGCAGACCAGGCAGCAGCTCTCGGGTCTTCGCAGACCTGTGCCCACTCCCAGCAGGCCCAGGGGCCGCTCTAGCAGCCGCACTCAGCCGCCGGATTACAGGGGTGGTCTGCAGAGGTCTTAGCGGCGTGACCCAATGACTTTCGTGCCCCAGGTCGCCCGCCTTCCAGACGGCCTCGTGCCCCAGTGCCCCCCCGGTCGTCGGCTGCTTTCCCAGCAGCAGCTCAGTTACTGGGCGGTCTGTACTTCCGTCCCTTGGGTGGTTTTCACCTTAACCCAGGGGTACGGACCGCAGCTCCGGCCCCTAGCCTTCGGCTGGGTCTAATTGACAGTCGTCAGCGATCCGGCAGGGGCCCTAGCTCTGGCCCAAGAGTTGTCAGTCCTTCTGTCCAAGGACGCAATCAAGCCAGTAAGACCCTCTGCTTAGCCCAGGGGGTTCTACTCAGCGTACTTTCTCGTGAGCAAGAAAGTCGGCGGATTTCGCCCGATCTTGGACCTCAGAGGAATCAACAGATTCCCGAGGGTGCTGCCATTCTATATGCTGACCACTGCATATGCACAGGTGGAGTGGTGCTCAACCGTGGACTTGAGGGATGCCTACTTCCACGTGGGCAAGATGGTGCCTTATATTCAGGTCCTCCGGCCCTTGGGCAGACTGGCAGCTGCCTCGGCCGCTGGGCCCTTAGGCCCGCTGTCGTTGCGCCCCATGCAGATGTGGCTGAACAGCCTTCACTTGGACGCCAAGTTGCACAGGCACAGGGAAGTCAGGGTGTCGCAGCATTGCCTCCACTCTCTGTCACGCTGGAGGGGCAGGGCCTATCTCCTAGTGGGTGTGCCCATGGGCGCCATCCCATCCCGCCAGGAGACCATCACCATAGGTTCATGTCTCTCAGGGTGGGGTGCAGTGCAGCCCAGGAGAGTGCGCGCAAGGTCAACGTGCTAGAGCTTCGGGCTGTGCAGCTTGCACTCACGCACTTCCTACCCCAACTGGGGGGCAAGAATGTGCGTGGTCCTTGGGGACAGCATGTACGTTGTTGCTTAGACAACAGTCCCTTCTAGATAGTGGACGTTCTCACTCCACTCTGAATTTATGTGGCTGCGATTTCTGCCCGACATGTTCGGGTCGACGGCGCCACGGCGGGGTGCCACAGGTCGGTGTCCCTCTTTATGAGAGGGGCTTTACGGCAGCGTCCCCCTAGCCCCCCGAGGGCTCCGGCTTGGGACCTGCCTCTGATGCCCTATCATCTCCTCCCTTCGAGCCCCTGGCCCAGGTGGGGCTAAGGTGGCTGCCCACGAAGGCAGCATTTCTGCTTGCCATAGCCTCAGGGAAGCGAGTCGGGGAGTTGCATGTCCTCTCCATAAACAATACATGCCCGAGGTGGGACTCTCAGGCGTTGCCCTTTGGGCAAATGTGGCATTCCGGCCCGGGGTCCTTCCACAAATCCACTTCAATCAGCCTGCCCAGCTGGCACGCTTTGACATTCAGGAGTACGGCACGTCGAAGTTGCTGTGCCCTGGGGGTGCCCAAAGGGCGTATATCAAGGCTACTGCCTGTATACGGCAGTAGGAGCAACTCTTGATTTTGCCCTTGCGGCACTAAAGGAGGTTATGCCCTCTAACCAGTGGCTGCCCCACTGGGTTGTCGATACCATCTCACAGGCTTACGGGGCCAGTGGCCGCCCCCTGCCATCAGGCTGAGATGCCACTCTACAAGGAGCATCTCAACATCTTGGGCTGCCCTGAGGGTGGTGCCCCTGGAGACCATCTACGCCGTGGCGTCGTGGGCGTCTTCTGGCACATTCTCCAGTTGTCATCAGGTCAATGTCGCCACTCCCCATTCTTTGGGCGTGGTCCTTTTGCCGAGCTCCGCTCTTTCCAGTGGTGAGCAAGGACCACTGGATTCTTCATGACATTGTTGGTATAAGTCATCCAGTGCTGAAAGCACCGCCTCTGGCGGTCAGTAGGGACGAAATAGAACGATAGTTACGGCTGTAACTACGGTTCTATGAGTCCCGGATGACCGCCAGAGTTCCCTGTCACTCAGAATTATTGTGTGCTCGCGAGAAGATTCTGGGAACAGATCCTCTGACGACACCGGCTGATATAGCCGGTGTCACGTGGGTCACAGGTGACTTTGTTGGTATTGGTACTCGAGCTGCGCATGCGCGCGATGGACATATCCAGTGCTGAAAGCACCGCCTCTGGCGGTCATCCGGGACTCATAGAACCGTAGTTACAGCCGTAACTATCGCTTTGCTGCCACGTTCTGGTGAAAACTAACTCAGGCGATACAATTAGTTTTATTCAAATCGACTTGCCCCTAAATTGTTTCGTTTATCATTGGTTTTCAAGGAACAACTTGGACTTAAATGTTTAGTATTTATTTAAATGCATTATTCTCTGCAAAATTCCCTGAAATCTTTGACAAGTAAACTTTTATTTTGGACGCTTTTGCCCACATTAGGGGACATAACTAGGTCCGAACATTACATTAACCTGGGATTAATTAACTTAATGTTTAAGTGCTGCAAGGCCAGTTCACCACATGTTCTCCTTTTATAAGCTTTAATGATTAATGCTGCGAATGGATCTGGCCCTTCCTACATCCAGGACATGGTTAAACTGTACACCCCAGCACGTGCACTCCACTCTGCATCAACCAAACGGCTCGCTGCACCCTCGCTGCGAAGGGGACCCAAGTTCCCATCTGCAAAAACGCGTCGGTTCGCTATTCTGGCTGACATTGGTGTCTGACATCAGGACAGCAGATAGCTTTCACATCTTCCGGCGCAGACTGAAAACTCATCTCTTTCGACTCCACTTCGAGCGATAGAATTACTAACAAAGCGCTTATATAAAATAAAGTGGCTTATCTAAAGCCAGTTGAGTAGCACTTGAAATGGTTTTGCTCTATGAAGCCTGATGTGCTTATATGATTCTGTTTTCTTCAAGCTTGTATTTTGTTGGTCGAACGCACTTATTGTAAGTCGCTTTGGATAAAAGCGTCAGCTAAATGCAATGTAATGTAATGTAATTAATAGGGCGGGGACTCGATTAAAAATATTAATCTAATTAATTAGAGGCTTTGTAATTAATTAATCGAAATTAATCGCATTTTTAATCACATATAAATATTTGACCTGAGAACAGTGAGAAGCAATTTTTTTCACATGGATTTTAGTATACCATTAGGCGCATTTACACCGCAGTACTTTTCCCACAAAGGTTCATGATAACTTAGTTCATGAGAACTCTTTGAACCTGGGGGTGGATTAGGCAAATGAAGACGCTGACGTCACTTCTTCTTCTTCTGCTTTGGGTTTACTGGCTGGCCGCAAACCACTTCACGGCGTATACTGCCGCCCAAAGTCCCCGGCCGGAAGTCCCCGGAGTTGGGGACTGGCTTCAGTAGAAGCTGCTGGGAGTCCCAGCAGCTTCTACTGAAGCCTTCCGAGTAAATCGCCAGAACGCTGACACCTCCTCATCTCCACCGCTCCCATGTTTTATTTTGTGTTGCCATACATTTGTCTCTCTGCGTTTCTGCGCTGGGCTAATGCTAATAATGCTAATGCGAGGATAATAAAATTCACAAAACTTTTTTGGGAGTTTGACGGGGCGTGGTTTGCAATCCGCCCAGCCAATCAGAAATATAGCTCTTTTCTCACAAGAGAGCCGTACGAAAGTCCCTGCTCTCTAGCAGCTCTCTGCTCTCTAGCAGGGACTTTCGTGGGGGTTAAAAGGTTCTCATGAACTAATTTTAGTACCGGCTCTTTTTGGTGTGAACGCGATAAAAGAGGCTAACGTCCACGCTAGCTGCTATATGTTTTGCATTGAGGTGATACTTGAGGCTTGATGTGCTGCGGTGATATGCGAATTCCTTTTTGCATAATTTGCACACAACCGTGCTCTTATCGACGCTTCCATCCGTCCGTTTTTTAAAACAACATTTCCCACTGTTGTTCACTGTGGTTTGTTGTTGTCTGAAGTCATGAACGTTAGTTGGTGCTCCAGTATAATCGGTACGCCTGAAACTCATCCAGTGAGAAACGTTCCGCGGTGCAAAAATAAGTGCGATTAAAATGCGTTAATTTTTTTAACGCGTTAATTTTTGTGTAATTAATTAATCTTAATTAACGCGTTAAAGTCCCAGCCCTAGTAATTAAGCTAATGACATCCTGTCACCTGATGATTAGCATGGCATCGATCCTCTCATTTCACACAAAATAAATGTATGTATTTCTCAAAATGTTGAACTATTCCTTTAAAGTGGACCGAACCGTAGAACCCAAGGCTTTATTACAGTACTAATGGCTGGTTCATCTGCATTCATTCAGTTTTATCCACCACATAATGATGCAGTGCACTGGTCTGAGGTCAGTTTTAACCTCCATGATACTGAATCAGGAGGATGAACCTGACCGGAGACCTGCGCCTGAACGCATCATGGAGAAAGGAGGAGGAGGAGGAAGAGGGGGCGGGACTTGCCTCCCACGGGGGCAGCGAAACACGTGGCGACTCCCACGGCACACCCACACACCAACAGGTCCTGGTTACGGGTCCCACTCTGGGGTTAAAGGTCACAGGCGAGGAGGAGGGAGATTACTGTTAATACACATGCCAGACATTACCATCACACTATTAATACAGTGAGACATCAACAGAGAGGCGGTGCGAGAGGGCGAGCCAAAACAAAGACACGAGAAACATGGAGGGAGGGAGGAAGAGGGGGAGACAGATGGGAGAGTCACAGGGTTCCCACTTTCACTTCAATATCAAATTCAAGGTCCTTTTAGGGTAAAAATTGGCACGTTTGGTTAACTAAATCCTGTAGGAGCCTTATTTGGAGTTAAACAAGGGGAGGAATTGCTTAACATTTTTTGCTTTGATAGAAAAACGTTATATTTCTCAAGCTCATCCAAATATTTTCAAAATAAAGCTGAGTGTGCAGCTCTGGAACACTGGAAGTAGTCATACTCATGTTTAGTAGGTGAAATGTTGCAATTTGTATCACCTTAATTCACTTGAGAGTTGACGATGTGGATTTCATTAGCAGTGGTGGGTGAGTATTTTCAATGTATGCTACTTCACCACATTTTAGATGCCAATATTGTACTTTTTACTCCAGTACATTGGCTTTTAATTAATGACGTTTTAAAATAGCCTCATTGTATCATGTTTTTTACGTTCCACTGTGTCTTCATGCTTTAAATCTTTGAGTCACAAGTCATTACAATATACTGGTGTATTGTTGAACCGTGGATCTGTGCGAAAAACTGAGTAACAGTGGCTTTATCCAATGACCTTTTCCCCTCTCTGTCTGTGTCTGTGTATTCTCTTGTTCCGATTAACTCAGCCAAATCTTTTTGTCTTGTTTTGTATCTATATCTACGCCGGGATCCGGAGTCGAGGCTGATCCTTGTTGCTGTAGTCCTGTGTCTTGGATCCTCTATCCTGAGTTCTGGATTAAGTCGTGGACTTCGGGTCGTGGCTGAACCTGTCTCTGCGGTCCTGCCTTGGGTCTCGTCATGCTGCTTCCCTGATGGCTTCCACAGGATTGTAGCTGACATCCTCGTGGATTCATCTTCTTATTACAGACACATGCATTTCCTAACATTCGGTCTATATGCTGTAAAATGTATTATCTCTTCGATTTACACACGGCATCTATTGCACGTCTGTCCGTCCTGGGAGAGGGATCCCTCCTCTGTTGCTCTCCCTGAGGTTTCTCCCATGTTCCCTTAAACTGTGGGTTTTCTCTGGAAGTTTTTCCTTGTACGATGTGAGGGTCTAAGGATAGAGGGTCTAAGGACAGAGGGTCTAAGGACAGAGGGTCTAAGGACAGAGGGTCTAAAGACAGAGGGTCTAAAGACAGAGGGTCTAAGGACAGAGGGTCTAAGGACAGAGGGTCTAAGGACAGAGGGTCTAAGGACAGAGGGTCTAAGGACAGAGGGTCTAAGGACAGAGGGTCTAAGGACAGAGGGTCTAAGGACAGAGGGTCTAAGAACAGAGGGTCTAAGGACAGAGGGTCTAAGGACAGAGGGTCTAAGGACAGAGGGTCTAAGGACAGAGGGTCTAAGGACAGAGGGTCTAAGGACAGAGGGTCTAAGGACAGAGGGTCTAAGGACAGAGGGTGTCGTATTTCTCATACTGATATTCTGAACAATCTGTGCTGTTGTATTTGCTGTAAAGTGTCTCTACTGTAGGCTATTTTTATTATATGTACAGCACTTTGGCTCGACCAAAAATCGTTTATAAATGTGCTATATAAATAAAACTTGATTTGATTTAAGGTCCTGTGGGAACTGTGTGATTTCCCCAAAAACATCAGCGAACAAAGCAAGATATCGTGTAAAAACTGCAAACCGCATCTTCATTAACTGCATGCGGTGTGTTTTGGTCAGGGCCTCGGCTTACCTCGTACACTCCGGAGAAGATGGACATGAACTGACTCAGCACTGCAGCACAGATACTGGCGATGTGCACGAACGGACCCTGGAGGGTAAACAGAAATATCATTAACCTAATCTGAGTGTCACAATATACAAGTAATACAACCGGATTACTTTCTGTTACTTTGGGGTTACCTGCAATGCAAGAAGTATCAATGAGATGTGTATTATGACAACAGAACAATGTGACCTTAGAAAATAAGAAACCAAGATGTTTAGTGTTGATAGGAAAACCTGCCTTTCATTAAACATATTCAGGTAGCAGCCGAAACACCAACAATGAAACACGTGAGCACATACTACAGTTTAAAAAAACAGAAATAACATCTGACCTGAAACAACGGAAACGTTGACTTTATTTAAACGTATTATGTCTGAAAAAACATTATAATAGTAATCCTGCCAGAGATGTGTCTGTAACTTTAAAGGTCACCTATTATGCAAAATCCACTTGTTCATGTCTCTTCTCCATCAACATGTGTCCCCTCTTCTTCATCAACATGTGTCCCCTCTTCTTCATGTCTCTTCTACATCAACATGTGTCCCCTCTTCTCCATCAACATGTGTCCCCTCTTCTTCATGTCTCTTCTACATCAACATGTGTCCCTCTTCTTCATGTCTCTTCTACATCAACATGTGTCCCCTCTTCTTCATCAACATGTGTCCCCTCTTCTTCATGTCTCTTCTACATCAACATGTGTCCCCTCTTCTCCATCAACATGTGTCCCCTCTTCTTCATGTCTCTTCTACATCAACATGTGTCCCCTCTTCTTCATGTCTCTTCTACATCAACATGTGTCTCCTCTTCTTCATCAACATGTGTCCCCTCTTCTTCATGTCTCTTCTACATCAACATGTGTCCCCTCTTCTCCATCAACATGTGTCCCCTCTTCTTCATGTCTCTTCTACATCAACATGTGTCCCCTCTTCTTCATGTCTCTTCTACATCAACATGTGTCCCCTCTTCTCCATCAACATGTGTCCCCTCTTCTTCATGTCTCTTCTCCATCAACATGTGTCCCCTCTTCTTCATGTCTCTTCTACATCAACATGTGTCCCCTCTTCTTCATGTCTCTTCTACATCAACATGTGTCCCCTCTTCTTCATGTCTCTTCTACATCAACATGTGTCCCCTCTTCTTCATGTCTCTTCTACATCAACATGTGTCCCCTCTTCTTCATGTCTCTTCTACATCAACATGTGTCCCCTCTTCTTCATGTCTCTTCTACATCAACATGTGTCCCCTCTTCTTCATGTCTCTTCTACATCAACATGTGTCCCCTCTTCTTCATGTCTCTTCTACATCAACATGTGTCCCCTCTTCTTCATGTCTCTTCTACATCAACATGTGTCCCCTCTTCTTCATGTCTCTTCTACATCAACATGTGTCCCCTCTTCTTCATGTCTCTTCTACATCAACATGTGTCCCCTCTTCTTCATGTCTCTTCTACATCAACATGTGTCCCCTCTTCTTCATGTCTCTTCTACATCAACATGTGTCCCCTCTTCTTCATGTCTCTTCTACATCAACATGTGTCCCCTCTTCTTCATGTCTCCTCTACATCAACATGTGTCCCCTCTTCTTCATGTCTCTTCTACATCAACATGTGTCCCCTCTTCTTCATGTCTCCTTCTACATCAACATGTGTCCCCTCTTCTTCATGTCTCTTCTACATCAACATGTGTCCCCTCTGTGGAAAGAGACTCTGAAAGTTTCAGGAACAAAGACTCTCTCTCTTTTGTCCTGATCCATTTCTATAAAAACCTGTCTGAAAATGAGCTGATCAGATTTTGCCTCCTGATTATGAAATATCGTTACATGTGATTCCCACGTCTGAACCTAATGACACACAGGTGATGTAATACACACACAGACGCAGATCACATCTCTACGTGGACGTGTTGAATCACAGCAGATGCATCACGCTGTAATTGCTGGATTTGACAGTTGCCCTGTGACGGTAATGGGAGAAAATGAATGTGCTTCCTCTGTTGGGGAATAATTTGCTTCAATCCCGTGAGAGGCCGGGAAGAGAGGAAACACGACAGAAGATGATTTATTACCCTCTGAGCGCAGAGCAGATGCAGCGATGGAGGAAGGAGGGAAGAGAGAGGAAGAAGGATGGTGGGGTGATGCTGGATCTGTTATCTGTGAATCTTTAATGAAAAGGGGGGTTTGTGTGTTACCTCTTTTCCGACTGGCATCCCGCTGCCGAGGCCGGCCGTCAGCCCGACCACTTTAGCCACGAAGGCTTTGAGCGTCAGATACTCTTTCAGGACCACTCCTCTCAGGATGGTCTTCAGCTCGGGGATACCAGAACCTGAGGGGCAAGGACGGCGTGTTTATAAAGGATTTCAACAACAAGGAAATTCAATAGGCTTAATAGAAAACATTAAAAGCCTTAAAGGTCACCTATATGCAATATTTAGGCAATAGCACAGATATATAAAAATGTATAAAAAGATAAGATGGACTTTATTAATCCCTCGTGGGGAAATTGTTTCTCTGCATTTGACCCATCCTGTGTTAGGAGCAGTGTGCTGCCATTTTGAACGGCGCCCGGGGAGCAGTGTGGGGAACGATGCCTTGCTCAGGGACACCTCGGTAGCACTTGGTCTTGCCGGGACTTGAACTGGTGACCTTCCAGTTGCCAAACCAAGTCCCTATGGACTTCGCCACCACCGCCCCAAAAACATGTCTATGAAGTGTTTTGCTCAAAATACCAAACAGATCACTCATTCTAGCCATGCCTCATATCCCTCTATTTCACTTCCTGTTTCTAACGTGATGATTTGGGGAACAAAGCTTTAAAAAAATAAAAAGGAGGGGCTGAGCTCATGCGGGACCCGGCAGCTACTGTCTAAACTAAATGCTGCCGTGATGAAACGCCATATCATGGATTATCAAGGATTCTCTCTGAAACAGTCTGGAGCTCAAAGGCTTTCTCTCTTTCCGGTTATACCACGAGGTGAGTTCCTTTTTACTTCCTGCTTCTTCACACACATGGGCCCAATCCCAAACCACTCCCTCGACCCTACAACTCCGTCTGTAGCCACACTCGCAGCTCAACGAGGCTCCCTCCTGTCAGATGGAGGGAGTAAATACAGCAGCAAGCTTTGGGACGGCCTCCCCTCTCTCCGGCAGAAACAGGAAATGCCGTAACTGTATGTAACAACGGTTTCAAATCAGCATCTCTTCAGACAAAAAGTTTAAATTAATAACTCAAATAAAACTCCAAACATCTTTCATTGTGTTTCAAAGCTCTTTTAGTTTTAAACCTGATGTTTATAAGCTTCTTAGTTTTTGCAACAGTCTGTAAATGTACACAACTTTATAATTAAATGCACAATTGTACCTTTTTCTAGACTAAACACAGGTATGATCCTAAGTTAAAAACTATGAGGTCATCATGAGGTTGTTAACATTGCAGTTTATCAGTGGATGTTTGCTGGAACTACTTGTAAACAGCGTGTTTCCCGACGGACACACACAGCGTGACTCCGGTCAGGTAGAGACCGGTCTCAAGTCAGCACCGCTGCAGACTCGCTGTTTGAGGGCTTGATAGCCCACTCCCCCTCCACACCGCTCCACACTCGTTGCTTTGGAACAGCCCATAATATGACGGACCCTCCGCGTGAACGCACAAACGGAGGGGTAGGGTGTAGGGGGCGGTTTGGGAATGGGCCATGCTCTCCAGTACAGGTTAGCTCTGAGTGTTAGCGATGCTAATGTAAACACCGACCATATTACGTTCCAAACAGTCGGGCATTGTTTCTGATAGCAACGTTTCTGATTGGGCCGTGGGTCCACATTTCAGATATTACGTCATATCGGACGCAAATCTGGATCAGCTCCGTTGTTCCCCGTTTTTAGAGATTTGGGTACGGAGGAAAAGAGAGAGGGTTTTATTTTCTGACGCTGCGTGAGTTCCCCGACACACCGGGGACACATGTTTATAAAAGACATCACAAAGTGCATTTTGCATGATAGGTCCCCTTTAAGACATCTTGAAAAAGAGAAACACTGTAAAATAACATTTAAATCAACCCTTAAAAAAACTAGAACACAAACAAAACAATCTTAAATAGAGTATGACAGGTATACAATACAATAATAATGTTACAGTGCAGTGTACGATATAAATAGTTATTTGGTTTAATTGCAGGCAGCATAAAACAGAAAGCAACAAGATGGAGGAAGAGACTGACGGATGATAGGTGTAGTGAATAAAGAAAGAGTGGTTATAATGCCCTGTGTTAGGGAGTAGTAAACATGTGATTAAACAACTAGTTTGAATTCAATGTAGCAGTAGCTTGCTGTAAGGTAAACAACACTTATATTTGCAAAGTGTTTAAATAAGTTGAATGACTTTCTTGTTTTTTTTTAAGCGATAATATCTTTCATTTTAAGGTATATTTAAGGTATAAAAGCAGCAACAGCAATAAGTGTGAAACACAGGATAGCACTGATAAGGGGTTTAGACAACACAATGAATATAAGAATACAAAATATAAGTATGACAACAAAAAAGCAGTGAAAAGGCGGCCTTATACGTCTCCCATGTTGTTTACTGAACTTCTAAAATGGCCAATAATTGTGGGCCATAAAAACAAAGGGATTTTTTTTTTTTACCACCACTAGTGTGATGGGACCTGCTATATTTTGTGTTATAATGCATTGTGAGGCATTCCTTACACATTCCCATAAAAAGAAGGGGATGTATTTTTTGGTTTGTGCAGATCCTGTGGACTAATGGCTGCTTTTTGCAATAAACTCAATTAAGTGGCATTTTTGCTGTTGTGTTATTTGTACTGTATCACTGTAAAATGGTCACTCTCAATATGACCAAGTCTGAACTGCTTTTTTTAAGTAGCATCACTTAACCAAATTAAACGTCTCCCTAGAGAAGCTCGGCAGCAGTTCGTCTTCTTCAGAGTGAAGTAATTGGTCGCTCGCAAAGCTATCATTTGGAGGAGGCTTCCCCACTGATAGCTCTAACCTGCTGCAGGAGAACAGATAAAAGGAGGTGAAAGCAGCGGAGGGGGGGGGGATAAGAGAGACTGACAGCTGATGGAGAGCTCACCGATGGCCTGTGGAGAAACCAGGTGACAGAAAAGCGAGGCGAACATGATGAGGATCATGGGATACGTGACCCAGGCGAGGTACTGCAGCAGCACGTTGTCCTTCAGCTCCACGTACACCCACTTATAGGCTGAGGAACAACACAGAGAACAGTGCATTACACACAGGAGTAGAACGGAGTAATCACTTTTTATTCCATTCTATCTCTATGTAAATACGGTAATATTTTACTATATTCTCATTATTATTTAATGGTATTTTTTATGTATGCACCATGACATCAAGTCAAATTCACCTGGTAATAAACCTGATTCTGATTAAACTCATGTTATCAAACTCATTAATAAACTCTATGACCTTGACATGTGGTAGCTTCAGTGGTGTGATATCATTCTATGTGGTAACAATTCCTCGATTTAAAAAAAAACTCTCCACACAAACACTCTTTGTTTGTATTTTAATGTATTTCATTCAGACTTGTGTTTAATGACGTATGTTCGCATTGATGCTTTTGTGTATGAAAAGTACTGTATCAATAAAGTTTGATAGATTGTTTGACAAATAATCTAATTTATGTAACAGTATGTTTCATAATGGAGACATACACATAGATTGAACCAAACTAAATTCAACATAAACCTTGTGTTGGAAGGTGCTATATAAATAAACTTGCCTTGCCTTACAAATCCACGTGAAAGATTAAAAATCCTTAATAGTGAACCATTAACACTCCGGTTGAGACCGGTTGAACCCAGTATAAACACAGCTACCTCTTAAATTGCTTATGGTCACTTTAAAGAAAACATATACTGCTACTTACCATGGTGTACTTATCTGCTATAATTGTGTTATATTAATAATAATAATATTACATGTCACTTGTTAGACACTTTTATCCAATGTTATCGATTGAACCAGTTCCCCTGATCCAAAGATCATCCCGCTGAGCCACAGCCTCCTGATTACCTTGCAGGCTCTTGGCGCTGGTGTAGTCCATACTCCAGCTGACCAGAGCCATGGTGAGGCCGAGCAGAACCAGGAAGATCCAGTCCTCCCCCATCTTCGTCACGATGTACCGCCGCACACGAGCAAAACAATCTGTGGCACAGAGAGCGAACTAGTGATTTAATTACTGACAGAAAGTCACATACATATCAAGAAATGTGTCGTTGTGCAGAACGAGTGCTTTCCGTACCCTTTCATGCAAATACTTTTTCTTCTTTTACTTAATTAACATTTTGGATCCTGCATGGTCTTTTATCTGTAATGAAGTGTTTTAAGATTATAGCATTTCTTCTTTTACTGAAGTCAAGGATCTGATTCCTCCAACAGTGTAGGTATCTTTTAAATGGTAAATGGTTTGAATGTG
This sequence comes from Gymnodraco acuticeps, assembly GCF_902827175.1. NCBI lineage: Eukaryota > Metazoa > Chordata > Actinopteri > Perciformes > Bathydraconidae > Gymnodraco > Gymnodraco acuticeps. The sequence continues at coordinate 86,487 of NW_022990233.1, read as the reverse complement.
TTTTTGGGGATGACTCCTTCAAGATTCAAAGGTTTTATTGTCATACGTAGCTACAGTGTAGACATTCTTCTGACCTGAGCTCCTCCAACAATGCAACATATATAATAAAATACAAATACAAAATGGTGCAAGAAGTCTACATACATGTAAATAGAATATGATATGTACAAAAACAGAATATGAAATTAAATAATATAAATTAAGACCAAATGAAATACGGTTTATTGCGGCGATAACTATAAGTATAGTGCAAGATGACAAACAGGAATGTTTATCGGGGCACTTAACAGAGCTCAGGTGTTGTTATCGACTAACGTTAGTGAACTTAGTGGGCGACGTAATCAGCGACAGAAAACAGTTTGCTTTCATTAAAAGGCTCAAACGATCCTTGTTGTGAGCTTTGCAATCATGTTTGGCGAGCTTTTAGTGTGATATACATTCGTCTTTGTGCTATATAGTTGTGGCATGTAAGCGCAAGGCTACCGTATGGGCATAGATATGTCTCATAATTATTTGTGTGAACATAAAAATAATTCGTGTGTAAATATGTGATTTGTAAATTTAAAACAACATCCACAAATGCATTTGAAAGATTTACAAACTCACAAATACATTTGCAAGTGTAAAACGGATCTGCAAATACGCTAAATATGTTCACAAATAAAAAAAGATCTGTGAATATCTCTTTAACATTTACACCTTTCGATCAGGCATTTGTGAATCCATTTTGTATTTGTGGACCAAAAATGCGCTTGCGGATCTCAAATCTCTGTTCACGGATCTCAAATCTCTGTTCGTGGATCGTCTTTTTACACACACGGAATTGAGAGACATATTTTCCGCCGGTCTCGGCTAAAATCTACTCGTGTCACTCGGTTATTTTCGGAAACCACGTGATGGCCTGCTGATGGCGACATTTCCGCATGATTTCAAAGTAAGAGCATGATGGTTTGTTTAATGCTCTGTTTTTGTATTATAATGAACAGCGGAACGTTAGATGTATTCTTCATCACCATAACCCTGACCTAAATACGGTGCTTTTCTACAGATTACTTTATTACTGCACTGGTAAGGTAAAATTAGGCCGATTAATAAGATGTGAAGTGCTTTGTAAATTCGACCCGCTTGACTGAATAAACAATGAAGAAAGAGTTTTATCTGGGCTGCTTCGCTGCCAGCTGCTCCCCCAGGACCCGAAAGTGGCGTATAGCCTGCACTTCAACATCAACGAAAGTGCTCGATATATGCTATATTGAACCAATAACACAAACTAACTGTATCACTATAACATGATGATGATGATGATGATGGTGATGAAGAATGCATCTAACGTTCCACTGTTCATTATAATACAAAAACAGAGCATTAAACAAACCATCATGCTCTTACTTTGAAATCATGCGGAAATGTCGCCATCAGCAGGCCATCACGTGGTTTCCGAAAATAACCGAGTGACACGAGTAGATTTTAGCCGAGACCGGCGGAAAATATGTCTCTAAATTCCGTGTGTGTAAAAAGAGATCCGCGAACAGAGATTTGAGATCCGTGAACAGAGATTTGAGATCCGCAAGCGCATTTTTGGTCCACAAATACAAAATGGATTCACAAATGCCTGATCGAAAGGTGTAAATGTTAAAGAGATATTCACAGATCTTTTTTTTAATTTGTGAACATATTTAGCATATTTGCAGATCCGTTTTACACTTGCAAATGTATTTGTGAGTTTGCAAATCTTTTAAATGCATTTGTGGATGTTGTTTTACATTTACAAATCACATATTTACACACAAATTATTTTTATGTTCACACAAATAATTATGAGACATATCTATGCCCATACTACCGCAACTCAAAATAATTCAAGCCAGCCATCAACATTAGCGGTTATAGCCTACATTTATTTTCTGCGTTGCTGAAGTGTTGTCCTCCCCGTTGTGTTTGCTCTAGTTCTTCAGAATCAGTTTCTCCAACACTGAATGTAAATTAGGTAAAAAGCCTTTGAATGTTTAGTTTAGTTTATTTGTTTATAGTGTCGTGGACAGTCCCCATTGATCAACTGTCACAAAAACAGTAAATGGGGCAGCTTTAGCCAACATTGCTAATGTCCAGCTGTTGTCCCCGGCCGGATGATAATAGACACCTTTTTAAAATCACAATACATTAACGGCATTAATGTGTTTTTTGGGGATGACTGCTGCTGCTCACCTTGGCATTTGGAGTATGGCCGAGGCTTCTCGGTGGAGGACACGTGGCTGGGATGTGACTCCAGGGATGTGGGGGGGTGGTGCCGCCGGCCCAGCCCTCTGCGGCCCGAGCTGTTCCCCCCCGCCTGCCTCTTGCATTGTCTCTCTGTCAGCAACCGGGCTGCCTCCCGTCGGGCGAAGTTCCCCAGCTGCTCCCTGTACTCGCCGTACAGCTGGAAACCAGAGGGAAAGACATGGAGGATGACTCAAAAAGCAACGCAAATCTCACTTTACATGAGCCTTAGTCAAAGTCTTTATATATACAGTCTATGGTCAAAGTCAACTTTATTGTCAATCTTCCAGTTTGTGTACAGACAGAGAGATCGAAATACCGTTTCCCACAATCCCGAATACAAAAATACAAATATATATAAAAATGTGTGCAAATATGTATATCCTATAAAGACACATTTATACATGCACACATTAAGACCTTAAATAAAAGCACAACAATCAATATACAAAAATAACAGTCACTTCAATATCTTTATCAATACTTGAGAAAAACTGAAACTTGGGAAATTATAAAACTAGACCAAGCTCAAAGAGTCTTAACGAGAAAGAGACCAAAGGGAAACACCATCGATAATCAATATGAGACTAAAATCAACAAGAAATCACAAGGTTCTTTGGCCTTTTTAGGATTGCATACTAATCAATATGACATAAAAAGCAACAAGAAAGTACACATTTCTTGAGTCTTATAAAGTTTAGAAGGAAATAAAACAAGATAGAAGACAAGGAGAACTACCGGGGACTTAGGGGAAGGAAAACAACTCCAAAAGTCTGCAGAAAACAAGAGATGTGACCAAAGTGAAACACTGACAATCAATATGACTGAAATCAATCTTGTTCCTCTCGCCCTGCAGACAATAAATAAAAGATGCAAGATAGAAGAGAAGTGAAGATACCTCTGACTGTTTTCTTTTGTCATTTGGAGAATGTATTTGCAGAAAATGTGGAGACCTTGAATAATGCAAAGAAAACAACTTCTAAGGAAGAAAGAGCTTAGGAATCAATACTTGAGAAATACCTCTGAGAAAGTATAGGTCCAAGAAAAACTAAATTCAATAGAAGAGCAAGAAGAGAAGGAGAAATACTTTGAAAACTGAGACTTGAGAAAAGGATCAAACTACATCCATAGCAAGAAAGAGATGTCACCACAGGTAAAAACGAACAATCTATGAGACCCTATATTGCCGTATGTGAGTATACCCTTTTATTTGTCTTTATCTGCAGTTCACTCTCCTCTTTTCTGTAACAACGTGGGGTGCTTAAAGCCTGCGTCACACTGTCCTGAAATTGACACCAGATGGACACACGATAAAGGAAATGTTCAAATTCGGCTCTGATCGTAACAACATCGGGCCATTCGAGAGGGCATCTTAAGCCATCGTATGACCGCCGGTGGAGTTTCTCAGGCTCCGGCAGCAACTTCGTGAGCGGTGGCAACATCTTTGGCATGCCAAAAAATGGCCGAAGGACCTTGCGAAGGTTCATTTTCCTGTTGAATTCGTGTGTCCACTTTGCCCTTCGTAAGGCCAGCGTGAGGGCATCTTGTCAAATCGTGTCATCTTCGTGTGATCATCAGTGCCATCGGGCATTTTTCGCCTCACGAAGACAATACGAAGGAAACAAGAAGCTGCCCGATTGTCTTAGGAAGGCAACAGGACTACGTGAAGCCCTCACAATGCCTTTGTGTAGCCATCGTATTATAGTATGATGACATCAAGATTGCATTTATTGCACAACAAAATCATGTAAACATATTATGTAAATAACCCTGTTTGTGTTCTGTGAAACTGAAAATGATATTACATTGTGTTTGTTACTTTCGTTGCCGTTGTATGTCTTAAATGTAATTTAGGCTAACTCCCTGTTTTATTTAGATGCTTTTGTTTTGAAGGCGAGTTTACACTGTTGACAGGAAGTCGTTGTTGCTATGGAAACAACATGACGGAGATAAGTCATATCTTCTACATATAAAGACAGAGAAAGTAAAGAATAAAGTGTATGTTTAAATGTTAGCATCCCCCCGAAGAGGCACAAGCTCTTACGTTGAGTCTTTATACATTCTAAATCATCAGTAAAGTCTACGACCAGATTTTCGTGTGTTGTTCGGGTGCCATCGCGTGGCCTTCTGTAGGCATCGTACTTGCTTCGGCTGTTGCTTCGGCTGTTGACCAAGTTCGAGGCCATCTTTGTGCGAAATTCACAATTCCATATTCGTGTGTCCATCTGGTGTCAATTTCGGGACAGTGTGACAGGAGCTTAAAGGATTTCTGATTCTGATCAATATGATACAACAAGAAATGACATGTTTCTTGTTGCTTTACGGGAGAGAGGGAAAACAAGATGTAAGATAGAAGAGAAGAAGAAAAGGAAGACATATAAAAGATCAGACCAGATCTACTTGCGAAGAGTCTTTAGATAGAACTAAAGGAAAACATTTACAATCAGTATTACCCCAAAATCACTAAGAATTTACAAATGTCTTGTGTCTATAGGGTTGCTGGGAACGAAGACCAGACAGAAGAGAATACGAGCTGAGAACTGAGTCTTTGTGTAAGATACAAATATCCAGCGCAAAGAGTCTTGAGATAAACAGGAAAGAGATGAAACCAAAGGGAAACAGTGGCGATCAATATAACACAACATCTGCAAGAAATCATACATACTCAGATTGTATAGGAACTTAACGGTCACCTATCATGCTATCTTTAGGTAATAGCATAGGTCTCAGATATATACAAATATATAAAAAACATATCTATGAAGTGTTTTGCTCCAAATACCAAACAGATCACCCATTCTAGCCGTGCCTCATATCCCTCTGTTTCACTTCCTGTTTCAAAAGTGCTGATTTTATGTATAAAGCTTTAAAAAAATAAAAAATGTATAATAAAAAAGTTAGGGGCTGAGTTCATGCGGGACCCGGCAGCTACTGTCTAAACTAAATGCTGCCGTGATGAAACGCCATATCATGGATTATCAAGGATTCTCTCTGAAACAGTCTGGAGCTCAAAGGCTTTCTCTCTTTCCGGTTATACCACAAGGTGAGTTCCTTTTTACTTCCTGCTTCTTCACACACATGCTCTCCAGTACAGGTTAGCTCTGAGTGTTAGCGATGCTAATGTAAACACCGACCATATTACGTCCAAAACAGTCGGGCATTGTTTCTGATAGCAACTTTCTGATTGGGCCGTGGGTCCACATTTCAGATATTACGTCATATCGGACGCAAATCTGGATCAGCTCCGTTGTAGCCCCGTTTTTAGAGATTTGGGTACGGAGGAAAAGAGAGAGGGTTTTATTTTCTGATGCTGCGTGAGTTCCCTGACACACCGGGGACACATGTATATGTAGAAAAGACATCACAAAGTGCATTTTGCATGATAGGTCCCCTTTAAACAACATGCAAGAGAAGAAGAAAAGGGAGAAACACGTCTTCTAACTGAGACTAGGAAGGATAAACCTAAATCCAATTGCAAAGAGCCTTGAGATAACAAAAAATAGATGTAACCAAAGAGAAACACACTGACAGTCAATGACAAAAAACGGAGAAATCACACAGTTCTTGGGCCGCCTCAGGGTTTCAGAAAAGGAAGACAAGCATGAAAAATATCTCTGACAACTCAGCCTTAGGGGAAAGGATAAAACGAGTCTTGAGATAACTGACAATCAATATGACACAAACATCACCAATAAATCACACGTTTCTTGGGCCTACTCAGGGCTGCAGGGAAGTAAAACAAGATAAAGGAGAGAGACAGCTTGAAGAGAAGGAGGGATATATCTTACTAGTGAGACTAAGGGGAAGGATACAACTAGATCCAGTGCAAAGAGTCTTGAAATAATAAGAAAGAGCTGAAACCAAAAGGAAACGGTGACAAAAAGCATCAAGAAATCCTTGATTGATTTGGTCGTTGGAGGGAAGTAAAACAAGAAAGAAGAGAAGAAGAAGAGAGAGACATATACTTTGGAAATGAGGGTAAGTGTTATTGAGATACAGTAAACGAGATCTAGTCAAGTATAAACAAGATCTAGTGAACCACGCGCCTGAGCTGTGATATAATGAGCACAGACCGGCCTGTCGTGAGCTATTGCTTAATTAGATAATGTGAAAGAGATTGAACCAAATGGAAACACTGACACTGAGTGTGATACACAAATCGTTAAGAAATAACACTGTCGTTGGGGTTGCAGGGAGGTAGAACTAGATAGAAAAGAAGGGTAGTGTGAAGACTAACTGAGACTCGGGGAAGGATAAAACCAGATCCAGTGCAAAGACTGAACCAAAGGGGAACGATGACAATCAATATGACACCAATATCACTGAGAACTCACACGTGTCTTGGGCCGAAAGTTCCAGGGAAGGAAATCTAGACAGAAGACAAGAAAACTGACACCTGAGAGAAGGATAAAACCAGACCCTGTGCGAAGAGTCTTGAGATAACGAGAAAGCGATGGGGAATGTGCGGCGTGTGTGTAAGGGATACACACCAACCTGAATACCCTGGCGGACAGGAATAGACGAAACGGGCATAGAGATCGGAAAAACCCCCTCCCCGAGAGGAGGCTGGAGAGGAGCCAGAGGAGGAGATCCTGGAAGAGGGGACATTCCACATCTTCCCCTTCCGACTGAGCGCTCTTTCAACACACACACACACACACACACACACACACACACACACACACACACACACACACACACACACACACACACACACACACACACACACACACACACACACACACACACACACACACACACACACACACACACACACACACACACACACACACACACACACACACACGTATAGAAAACACGACACATGATAATCCAAGGCGATCAGTTTGCACAGCGCTCGTTAAAACCATAGGGGCCGTAAAATACTGCAGATCCAGGAGCAGCTATCAGTGGAAGGAAGTAACTAAGTACATTTACTCAAGTACTTTTTGGACATATTTGTACTTTACTTTAAGTATTTCCATGTTATGCAACTTAATACTCCACTACATTTCAGAGCCGAATATGGTTCTTTTTACTCCACTACACTTAGTTACTTTGTACACATAAAAACACATAAGTTGTATAATGCAGTACTGTCATTTTCATAGTATTACTAGTATATTAATTTGGCTACAAAACAGACATATATTAACCGTAATAATATAATGCTATGATCCATTCTGCATAGCAAGTATTTTTACTGTCGTTCTTTAGCTGATAATACTTCTGTACTTGTTCTATGTATATATTATATTACTCTGAAATGGGCCATTGTGCAGAATGAAGACTTTCACTTCTTACATCAAGACTTTTAAATGTAATGGAGTATTTTAAGCCCGTAGTATTTTTACTTTTATTTAGGTGAAAGATCTGAGTAGCAACACTGGCTGGTATGACGTGCAACTGAAACCTATAGATCCCCGGCTCACGGTATAGCATGAAGCTAAATCATAGGAAGAGCTGCCAACATTTCTGTCTCATGTTCACACAGGAAAGCAGAGCTGACCCAACATGAGGCCCAGCGACCGGAGGCAGAATCTGCACGTTAATACTTCCACTGATACAGAAATAAAAGCTGCAACACCGATCTACACTGGTGTTTGACCTGGAAATACTTACAAGATTATAATAAGACACATAAAAGCAAGTGCTATCCGTCTTTTAGGGAGATTTTCTGCACAGATTTTCTCCCACACACCGCCTGAAACGCCTCCATTGGACTCCTCTGTTTACCTCCATAACAAAGTGATATCACGATGTAACACTTGCGCTTCTATTGGCTAGCGCTCCAACACACTGTACGTGATAGGCTAAGGGGCGGGACATCTCTAAGCGGTTGACCAATCACAACAGAGCTGACCAGCTAACCAATCAGAGCAGACTGGGCTCTGGTTTCAGACAGAGGGTGAAAGAGGTGCTGCAGCACAGGCAGTATGAGAGAAATAAATAACTTTTGAACATTAAAGCATGGAGACATCTCCCTGTAGAGACACTAAGTACATTTATGAAGCTGAAAATTTGCTAAGCATGTCCTAATATGTTTCTCTACTAATCTTATTTGTATCTGCACTGTCCCCTTTTTGTAACAAGGTATATTTCACCGCAGCGGGACAGATAAAGGGTTTCTGCTTTACACAACCAGTTCACTATAATACACGAGTCACTACAACCACATGACAAAGGGACAGATATAGAGGTTTATAATTAATTCACCACACAGCAGGTGGCCCGTAGTTACACTGTGAAAGGCTCTGGAAACATTTGATGTCCCAAAATCATCAGGCAAGTTATTTTAATCCTGACTAAAACATTACCAACCACAAACTGTTTTCAGAACAACAACACTAACAGACTATGACATGAGGCTACACACCAGCAATACCTTGAAAATATGCAAATCATTTTCTCCTTAGGCATTATGCAAAGACCTGGTTTGAAGCCACAGCAGTGGGGTTTGCTTCAAAGAGCAAGACATGGTGATGGAAAATAAGGAAGGAAATCCAGTTTTTAGGGATCACCATGTGGCGCGTCAGGTTATGACATCTTGTTATTTACCTTCAATCTCAAGCTGTGAGACATTTTAATTCAAAAACAAGAGCTGAGTCCGGCACATTTAGTGAGTAAGTATTTTTCCTCCCTTTCCAGCTCCCTGTTCTCTCTTTCTACTCTTCATCTTGACTCCATTATGTCTTATTGTTTTGTTTTAATACGCGAGTCACTACAACCACATGACAAAGGGACAGATATAGAGGTTTATAATTAATTCACCACACAGCAGGTGGCCCGTAGTACATTTCTATTCAACCCTACGTTTTGACTTCTGAACGCATTTGCTTTTCCTATCTCTGTTCGAAATGCTGTTTACCTCCACTTTGTCCCACATTTCAATAATTGTTTCCTATCCATCCGAAACCTAACCCAAGCTCTAAAACACCATTTCATTATTTGGCTTCAAACAATAGCAGTTTTTCCTTTGGCAGCTCGAGGCCTTCTTCACTTAAACATAAAGATATCTTGCAATTTTTTACGGCACATAGGAAAATAGAAGTGTTTAAACATCTTACAATAATTACTATACTATGAAATGTATAACACTTGATCCATTCAAATGAAGTATGTTATCAAGCTCTCATCTGCTCATGATTCAAATCTGAGCTACTTTAACACATCTGAATATTGCCAAAAATACTGAAGACCAAATCAGTTGAAAATTATAAGAAAAACAGGATGCAGTTTTCAACAGACTTTGAGTATGCATTCACAGACATAAAATGCGTCTCCTGAAAATAAGTTTTGTTGTTCCACAGAAATAAGATCAAATCCTTTCTGAGTGGATTTTATAGAAAGAAATAATGCTGTTAAACAAAGTGTTTGATCTTCCCATCATATATCTAAAGATGAGAGGCACAAACATCCCATTGAAGCTCTCACCGGAAAGGAGAAATCAATTCAAATGTGATCCATTAAAGTAACCTGTGATGAAAGGAGAAGATCACTAACAGCAGAGAGTAAAATCCCCTCCAGCTTCTGAAGCCTTTGGTCAGCAGCTCTTTACCTGCTCTTCGTCACTTGTCTTCATCATGATGTGGATCTGCTCCTGTCCTACATTACAGACACTTCCTCCTCCACCTCCTCTTCCTCCACCTCCTCCACCTCCACTGCAGTACACATTAACACCAGAGCACCCATCCATCACCTTCATCAAACACGATCTGGCACCGGACGCCGTCAAAAGAAACAGGGACAGATCTGTGCTCTGCTCACATGAAACTGAAACATTTGACCTCCCTTAGCCGACAACCGTGAGAGATGTCAACATTCTGAAATATACAAACTATACTGTCTTTTAAAACTCCTCAACAACGGATACTGATGCACTGTTCGTGTATCACATCATTATCATTAACCTTGTGCTGCGGGACAGGGCAGTATTGTTGTAAGGCCTCACCACACACACACATACATACACGCACACGCACACGCACACACACACACACACACACACACACACACACACACACACACACACACACACACACACACACACACACACACACACACACACACGTACGCACACACACACTACACATAGAAACATTAATTTAGCACTCTCATAGACACAGACAGAAACAAACTTAGCATGCTTAAGAAGCTCACACACGCCCACTCACACACACTCGCACACACACACACACACACGTCAAATGCACACACACACACACACACACACACACACACACACACACACACACACACACACACACACACACACACACACACGTCACACACACACACACACACACTCACACAGCTCAACTTAGAGTGGACATTATGACTTAGTGTACGTGTGCACATTAGGAATGGGATGCTTTAAGTGTCAGCCTCTCAAATGTCTATATAATGATATTCTTTTGAGGTGTTGTGCTTTTGAATTCCCAATTAACGTCAAACACACGTGCTGTACTTTAACATTTAGAGGTCCTTGTTCTCTACTTGAGAATTTGATATTTTCTGCTTTATACTTCTACTTAATTCAGATGCAAATATTATAAGTATATTTATTTGTCAACTGCAGTGAGTTAGTAAGCAGAAGATTGCCTCTCACGTACATTTTAGGCTGAATACACTTTTTTGTATCTCTTTGTAGAATTCCCAAGATTAGACGGCAGTATATTTGTAAATGATAACCTGAAATGCATGCAATTTATTATATTATTCTGGAAATGGAGCACTTTGACTTTTTACCGTCCATTTCTGTCCAAGAGCAGACAGTAGAGCAGTGGTTCCCAACATTTTTTCCCAATAGCCCCCCCAAATGAGTCCGGTTGGAAGTTGCGCCCCGCCCCGCCCCGCCCTCCCACACACACACACACACACACAACACACACACACACACACACACACACACACACACACACACACACACACACACACACACACACACACACACACACACACACACACACACACACACACACACACACACACACACACACACACACACACACACACACACACACACACACACACACACACACACACACACACACACACAAGGGGGGGGGGTTTGCAACAGGGAACCGCTGCAGTAGAGGACCTGACGTGAAATGAAATATCTTGCTCTCCACTATCACCATAGTTTTACAATTTAACAATCATATTGTCAGTAGCTTTTATATATCTGAACAGAGGTGGGAGAAGTACTCAGATTTCGTACTTAAGTAAAAGTAGAAGTACCAGAGTGTAGGAATACTCTGTTACAGTAAAAGTCCTGCATTCAAAATGTTACTTAAAGGTGTGGTAGGTAATGTTGGAGAAACCAACTCGAGTGCGCTAGAATTTGAAAATACACAACCGGAAAAAATCTGCCACTTCTTTATGGGCTCAGAACAGTCTCATAATGCAACCCAGTCTCATGGCATTTCGTGTTCACCAACACGATTTTTAATCTATTGATTCGTGTTGCACAGCACGATTTTAAAAGCAATGTATTTCTACTGGTAATGACGCTCATGGAAGCACGGCATTCGTTTGTGTCGGCTGCCCTTAAAGGCAATGTGAGCGTCCATTCTCATTGGATAACGGAGAATTGTACACCCGGAAGTAAGTATTCCCCTTCCTGTCGATTGATTTTACAGTGATATCTGCACTACTCACCGACTAAAAAACACCAGATTATCCTTGTTAATTACACAACATTGATTGGTTTAAATTGTGTGCAATGCTTTTGTATTCTTCCCCTTCGATTCGGAGAAACAAATATGTTTTCGGAGTAAAGGATAGCAGAAGACACTACACTACCCAGAATCCCCAGCTATCGTTTGGACTACACCATGTGCTCTGTTTGACAAACCCCGTGATAGTCCTCAAGCTCTGTGATTGGAGAGTGTGCTCCGAGGGTTACCGAGCCTCGAACAGCACTTGAAAAGGGATGGAACCACGGCAGACTGTCCAAAACTGGATTTGAACAGGTCCACCGCGTCCCCAGAACTACACATGCTGGCTATTCTGTTTCGCAACATGTTCTCTATCTATGGCACGTCTCTACTGGGAGTTGTAGTTTTAAAAGACGTTTTCGTATTTCCCATAATAAGAAGTTGCCAGTATTGAACTGTGTACATCCCTGGAGGTTTAGGGGATAGGAAACACTCAAATTGAAAACATATAATTAATAAATGGGGGAAAATTGCTTGTGCCCATAATGGGCAGCATTAATATATATACACACATGCCAGCTAAGGTCAGAAGAGCTTTATTTAACAGCTGGTCTTATGTTTGTGACCCCTGTTGTTAATTGATAACATTACATTACATTAATTGATAAGCCTGAAATATGCAATTGTCAAGGTTCAGAGGCACATTTTGCAAATATGGCAGTAGCCATCGATCAGCTTAAGATAAGATATACTTTATTGATCCCAAGTTGGAACATTTGCGTTACATCAGCATGTGTAACAGTTGTATGCAGTGGTGTTTATTTGTAAATCATTTAGTATCACACAAATTCTGTGTTTTATATTTAACAATTCTGTGTTCTTTATTTATTGATTGTTCAATACCTGACAAGGCCGGAGATGAAATATCTACATACATCTTATAAGAGTATAATACATTATATAATATCAGTTAAAATAAGTGCTTCAACATAGTTAACATTGCTGGAGGTATGCACAAATATTGATAGATGTCTTGTAATGCACTATTGAGGAACCTGCGACCCAAGTTTTTAATTCAATGCATAACTACACCATAGTTGTGTGGGCCTATATGATATGTCAATAAACCTTAGAAAATCTTGAAATCTTGAAAGGGATGTGCAAAATAGTCATTATATACAGTCTTTAATTAACTATTAGTAGAGAATAACGAATAATGAATATACTTTATAGGGATCCTATTAATATCTAATAATAAAAATAATGAAATTCAATAACCTGCTTTAACCACTAGGTGTCCCTTTATATCAGATGTGCACCTTTATGGTGTAAATACAGCCTATCTACCAATTGGATCAAATATAAAAGTCAGCCGAATTAGTGTTGATACTGCAAGGAGACGTATTGTGTGAAAAGAAATGTAAGATGTTGTTTAATGGCTGATATATTTATGATCCACGTCACGTTTTCAATTCCTCATGTTTGTCTAGAAGTCTTCTCATCAGGGCTCTATAAATACAGAACTACGGCAGATATGTAATATTTAATGCAGCCGAACCGTGTATTACAATGCCGTTATGTGATGACTTCCAAAGAGAAAAGCAAGCACACTCGGAATAAAGTATTATTTTATTTTTTTTAAATGTTTTCGGTCTATTTCCGGTATTTGTTAATGACGATGTGCTGTTTGATTGATTGATTGAAAAGTTTATTAACAGCTTGTATATTGGGTACAGTACAGTACAGCTGTGAGATGTGAGACTGGAATTGCACAGGGGAAAATAACGTAGGCTATCTTTAGATGCGGATTTTGTTAAACTAATATGTTTGCGCTGTGGACCAACACTATACATTGACGGGGAAGGGGGTAGCAATAAAGATAACACCATTAAACAGTTACACAACATAACAGAAATAATATCGATAGCAGCGTCCCTAGCAACCACCTTGGTAACAATGAAAACTTCCTGAAGTAATCTTCGTAATAACTAGCAAACTAAAGATCATGTACATCCACTGCACACATAATCTGAAATAACAACTCATATTTCTCGCATCAAATGACATCAAAACGCATTTTAATGGCCAAACTAACTTTAAAATAGGCATTTTCCATCGAGAATAAAACGAAGTTCGGTCATGTTTTGTTTTTCTGCAGGGAGAAATTTGAAGATCACGTGACATAGACGCCAGCCATTGGAATGAATGGCGTAACCCTCGGAGCACACTCTCCAATCACAGAGCTTGAGGACTATCACGGGGTTTGTCAAACAGAGCACATGGTGTAGTCCAAACGATAGCTGGGGATTCTGGGTAGTGTAGTGTCTTCTGCCATCCTTTACTCCGAAAACATATTTGTTTCTCCGAATCGAAGGGGAAGAATACAAAAGCATTGCACACAATTTAAACCAATCAATGTTGTGTAATTAACAAGGATAATCTGGTGTTTTTTAGTCGATGAGTAGTGCAGATATCACTGTAAAATCAATCGACAGTAAGGGGAATACTTACTTCCGGGTGTACAATTCTCCGTTATCCAATGAGAATGGACGCTCACATTGCCTTTAAGGGCAGCCGACACAAACGAATGCCGTGCTTCCATGAGCGTCATTACCAGTAGAAATACATTGCTTTTAAAATCGTGCTGTGCAACACGAATCAATAGATTAAAAATCGTGTTGGTGAACACGAAATGCCATGAGACTGGGTTGCATAATACACACATGCACACAGAAGGATTCACACTTGTATTTCCGGATCCACACTTGTGTTTTTCAATGCACACACAAATGTGTTCCGTTTCATATACATGTAAATAAAATCCAATTACAGAAAAAAGTTGTACATATGTATTTTTGATCCTCACATATTTGTTTTTGTTTGTGTTTGCACCTGCAAACACAAACCGCTTTCTGTGCACAGATCGCTGTGCATTCGTGTGTGGGTTTTTTGAGACTCCCCTGACGGTCACCCAATTTGTTCTATCTATAGCCAATCATTCTAAGCCAATCACATGAGCGCGCCCCCACGAGGGTATGATTTCTTGCGTTCATGACGTAGCGCTTCATATACGCATTTTGCGCTGTCCGGTAAGCTCGCTAAACAGAGGGCGGAGCATCAGGTGATTATGCAGAGCTGCGTGTCTCCATCAGACTCAGCAGCTGATCTGATCTCTCTCTCGCGCCCGGTTACACTTCACTCGCGTTTATGTCCATATCGATCAGATCCAGCTCTCCTGATCGGCCTTTATAGAGAGCACCGATCAAACTATTAAGAGCCGATAATGTCCGGCGGGGCTCCCCCCGTTGACAGTTCACTGTCTAGCACTGGCTTCGTAGTGCACTGATCGATTAGGCTAAGCTAACCTGTAGCTGCTCCCTCCACACTCACAACAACTTCATACAGACATAAATAAAGCAGCTGTATTTGCCATACAGGAAACACACATTTAAAACGGTTTTGCCTGCCGTTTTTGTGTACGCAAGCATTCATCAAGGGTTCGGAAAGTGGCGCTGTACCTTAATAATATAAAGGCTTGTATTTGCGTGCATTTCCTGTTCGGAAAGTGGCGCTGTACTGAGAGTGGAGGGTGTCCTGACATTAGCGCCTGCAGGCAGGCTCCATGGACCTGTCAGCTCCGGACTTCGCAAAATGCGTACATGAAGCGCTACGTCATGAACGCAAGAAATCTACCCTCGTCGTGGGGGCGCACTCATGTGATTGGCTTAGAATTGAGGAGACATCTGATTGGCTATAGATAGAAAAAATTACAAGTACGAATCGGCTGACCGTCAGGGGAGTCTCAAAAAACCCACACACGAATGCACAGCGATCCGTGCACAGAAAGCTGTTTGTGTTTGCAGGTTCAGGGGATTTAAACGGAAAACAAATATGTGAGGATCAAAAATACATATGTAAGACTTTTTTCTGTATTTGGATTTTATTTACATGTATATGAAACGGAACACTTGTGTGTGCATTGAAAAACACAAGTGTGGATCCGGAAATACAAGTGTGAATCCTTTTGCGGATCATGAAATACAAGTGTGAATCCTTCTGTGTGCATGTGTGTATTATGAGACTCTTCTGAGCCCATACTTCCTTACAGAGCCCCGCCTCCAACACACACGAACGCGCACATGACCAATGAGGGCACGAGATAAGTTTGTGCACAGATGGAAGGCTGACAGGCAGGTAGGCCATCCAGTTACTTTAGCCGAGCCGGCTCAGATGATTGGTCGTGCTTTTTACAGCGCCACGGCTTCCACTGATGACATGTTTTATGTATTTAATGTCAAAGCACTTCAGATATTCATTGCTATCGGGATGTTAAGAGCATTCCATGGAATATTAAAAAAAGTGTATCTCGAGCCGGTTTCTCAAACTTACCTACCCCAACTTTAAGTAAAAGTAGAAAAGTATTAGCATCAAAATATAGTGAAAGTAGCGACAGTAAAAGTAGTCATTGTGCAGATTGGTCCATTTCAGAATAATAGATATGATATGTTTTATAATGATTGATCATGAAAGTGTTCTCAAAGCTGGTAAAGGAGCAGCTAGTTTGAATGACTTTGTATACTGCAGGGTAGCTGGTGGATTTACTCCAGGTGGAACTAAAGTCTGATTTAACACTTGATCATATTTCACATCATTCATCCAGATCTGTAAAGTAACTAAAGGTATTAAATACATGTAGTGGAGGAAAAGTACACCATGTACCTCTGAACTGTGGAGTAGAAGTAAAAAGTAGCATAAAATGGAAATACTCAAATAAAGTACAAGTACCTCAAAATTGTACTTAAGTGCAGTATTTGAGCAAATCTACTTTGTTACTTAATACCTCTGTATCTGGAGATAGAAAAAATAGTTTTTATAATGTTTTGATTAAGGTGCTTGTTAACTATAGGCCCTATAACGTTCATTTTTTAGTCAATAAACATTAGCCAATGATAGTGATTACACAGAGGACATAATTGCTGGATTTTTAGCATTTGTGACGAATGGGCAAGTGAAATAAAATGGATTTGTCACAAACACACAACACAACTCACAATTACTCATATCATCATGTACTGTCATCTGTAGTTTATTTAAGTCCATGTACAAATATAATTGAAGGGCTGTAAACACAATAGGTAATCAATTAATCATGTATATCATGAATCAAGCAAAAATACCAAAGACTGACGAACTCCAGCTTCTCACAAATGTGGATTTATTCATTTTCTCTATTTAATAAAACCATAATTCACTTTTACCTGCAGGTCCGCTACAACTCTGACTACTTTTAAATCCAGGCTGAAGACTTTTCTTTTTGTCGCTGCTTTTAATTGAACTATTCATATCTTAGACTGCACTGTAACTTTTATCCATGTACTTTTTTCTTTTAATGTTTAATTGCACTGTAACTTTTATCCATGTATTTTTTCTTTTAATGTTTATTTTATTAGCTTTTCTTTTTTAATGACTGATTTTAAATGCCATTTTCTTAATGTCTTTCATTTTTTGTAAAGCACTTTGAATTGCCTTGTGTTGAAAAGTGCTATATAAATAAACTTGCCTTGCCTTGCCTTGCCTTTTAAACATTTTATCTGATAAATCAAGTAATTTGAAGACGTCACCTTGGACACTTGGAAACTGAGACAGACTTTTAAAACGTGTCTTGGGACAATTGAATCGAGCTTCTGCTGATGTATTGCCAATAAAAAATCCCCTGAAATGTAAAAAAAAGGAAATACATCGGATACAAAGGAGACATGAAGACAGCGTGAGAGAGACGTCTAAACCGTGTGATTCCCTGTCTCCATGTTTCACCCTCGTGTTTATCCTCATGTCAACACGTAACCTTGTGTGTCGTGACATCACTAACTTTCACACGCTTTCTCACGACCTTCCCACTACCAGAGGACAAATCACACTCTCCCTTTACCCCTCTTCCTCCTCTCATTTCCTCCCAGCAAGACTCCCTCCACCTCCCCTCTCGTAGTCTTATTATTTCCCCCTCTCTGCAGACACATGAAAGTAGTCAGGCGTTACTGTACAGCTTACACGGCTCATTATTAGTTCCCCCTGCTCTGTACTGTAAGACTGTTGTTCTCCTGGGGATGAAGAAAATGGAGAAATTATTCTGTTCTTAGATTTGTTATAGGAACACAAAGCCAGTGTTAAATGTGTTCATTCGTTCATCTGCCCTACAGGAGCGGGCTTTAATAAGGCCTCACTGCTACTGTAAAACACGAGAGAAATAAGAGGGACTTCAAGGAAAAGGAATTGAACTAGCAGCCCCTTCGCTCTGACACCTTCAAAAACACGTGTGTATTTTAGGACTAATGTCTACAGGTCATTTTTGATGCACGTGTGCATTTATACTGGATCTATACAAACAGACTGGATTAATAAAGTATGTTTTCTTGTATAAGTAAATACAGTTAAATCCTGCAAAATAATTATTTTTTGTCACAGAACGGGGTTAAAGAATGAGGCAGGGGGTGGGGGGATGTTTTAGTCCAATTTGTTGGATGATTTGAAAGAAACGTACATTGTTTTCCTTTTGCTTTTTGGGGTTGTCACTAGTGTGTGCATGTCAATGGTCTGCAAAGGCTAAAAATGTGTTCTCTCCAAAGGGAGTTTCTCTCCCACACACTCTGCAACACTCACTCTTCTATTGGCTAGCGCTCCGACACATTGTACCTGGCTAAAGAGCGGGACATCTCTAAGGGGTTGACCAATCACAACAGAGCCGGCCAGCTAACCAATCAGAGCAGACTGGGCTCTGGTTTCAGACAGAGGGTGAAAAGAGGTGCTGCAGCACAGGCAGTATGAGAGAAATAAAGAGCTTTTTGAACATTAAAGCATGGAGACATGTCACAGTAGAGACACTACATACTGATATACACCTGAAAATGATCTTAATAGGGCCCCTTTAAGGTGTATATAAATACAATGATGTTTTCCGAATGTATTTGTGTTGATGCATGATAATCATCATGTTCAATGCTTTGGCGATACTGTAGTCACTATTGTCATGCCAATAGAGAGAGAGAGAGAGAGAGAGAGAGAGAGAGAGAGAGAGAGAGAGAGAGAGAGAGAGAGAGAGAGAGAGAGAGAGAGAGAGAGAGAGAGAGATTCAGTCAGGGCTGCTAATAGATGCCGGGGTTGAAGGACAGTGTGACTTTGAGTTAATTAAAAAAAAAAATACCACATTCCTGCATCCCTCATGAAAGAGTCAGCACTGCATATTCATACATATCTGTGTGTGTGTGTGTGTGTGTGTGTGTGTGGGCTTCTTAAGCATGCTAAGTTTGTTTTTGTGTGTGTGTGTGTGTGTGTGTGTGTGTGTGTGTGTGTGTGTGTGTGTGTGTGTGTGTGTGTGTGTGGAGGCCTTACAACAATACAGCCCTGTCCCGCAGCACAAGGTTAATGATAAAATCTGACCTTCTCACTGACAGACCAGGAGATTACCCCCCTACATACACATGCGCACGCACGCACGCACGCACGCGCACACACACGCACACACACACACACACGAACCCTCCCTCCCAGACAGCACACACACACACTCCACTAGCGCTTGCCTCCGTAAGCATACACTAATTAAGCGGCACAATAACATTTCCACGGCTCGTCCAAACACTGTTCAAGCTGTCATGTTCTAGTTACAGAACGTCGGCGAGGCCAGGAGAGGAAAACAAACCCAACTGTAAAATGTTATGCATGAGCCCGCAGTTCATATTAGTGCAGCGAGTAATCCAGGAAGAACACAACTGGGGAGGCCCTTCACACCCAAACACAGCGCTAATGAGTTCAGTTAACAGAACACGTAACGTGATAAAGAATTGAAAGTAGGACTGGACAATACTTCGTTATTGTTAAGTCCACTCGCATGATAAACCTGGAATTATTTATATTACATTAAGTTCAATATGGTCAATATAAATACTTTATAAAATGTAAAAGAATCATTTTCTTCGTCATACTAAAATCTGTGAACATATTATAACTGAGATTATATTAAATTATATTATATAAGATTAGGTTATATTAGATTAAATAAGATTATCCCAAATTGGGAAATGCTTTCGTCACATCTGCTTAAAAAGTATAATAAAATACAAATGGAAACAGATCAACTCCGAGTCCCTCCCTGATGACCGAACTTCTCACCTTATCCCTATGACACCAGCCACCCTGCGGAGAAAACCCATCTCGGCCACTTGTATCCGCGATCTCGTTCTTTCAGTCATGACCCATCCTTCATGGCCATAGGTGAGGGTAGGAACGAAAATGGCCCGGTAGACAGAGAGCTTTGCCTTCTGGCTCAGCTCCCTTTTCGTCACAACGGTTGCGGTAAAGCGACTGCAGTACCGCTCCCGCTGCTCCGATTCTCCGGCCCATCTCACGCTCCATTGTTCCCTCACTCGAGAACAAGACCCCGAGATACTTGAACTCCTTCACTTGGGGTAAGGACTCATTCCCTACTTGGAGTGGACAGTCAATCGGTTTCCTGCTGAGAACCATGGCCTCAGATTTGGAGGTGCTGATCCTCATCCCAGCCGCTTCACACTCGGTTGCGAACCGATCCAGTGAGTGCTGAAGGTCGCAGACCGATGAAGCCATTAGAACCACATCATCTGCAAAAGCAGTGGTTGCAATCCTTAGTCCACCGAACTGCAGACCCCCTCCCCCATGACTACGCCTCGAAATCCGATCCATGTATATTACAAACAGGATTGGTGACAAAGCGCAGCCCTGGCGGAGGCCAACCCTCACCGGAAATGGGTCCGACTTACTGCCGAGGACCCGGACACAGCTCTCGCTTTGGGAGTACAGAGATTGGATGGCCCTGAGTAGAGACCCCTTCACCCCATACTCCCGCAGCACCTCCCACAGTAACTCCCTGGGAACTCGGTCATACGCCTTCTCCAAGTCTACAAAACACATGTAGACCGGATAAGCGTACTCCCAGGCCCCCTCCAGGATCCTTGCGAGAGTAAAAAGCTGATCCGTCGTTCCACGACCAGGACGGAATCCGCATTGTTCCTCTTCAATCTGAGGTTCGACAATCGGCCTGACCCTCCTTCGCGTCGAAAGGAGCCAGTTGAGGTGGTTCGGGCACCTAGTTAGGATGCCACCTGGGCGCCTCCCTAGGGAGGTGTTCCAGGCACGTCCAGCTGGGAAGAGACCAAGGGGTAGACCTAGGACCAGGTGGGAGGGATTATATCTCTTCGCTGGCACTGGGAGCGCCTTGGGATCCCCCAGTCAGAGCTGGTTGATGTCGCCAGGGAAAAGAAAGTTTGGGGCTCTCTGCTGGAACTGCTACCCCCGCGACCCGACCACGGATAAGCGGGAGAAGATGGATGGATGGATGGAAACAGATTGGCAGAGGTAGTATATACAGCTATAGAATATTTATATAATATGCCATTTTAAATATACAGAAAACATAAGAAATATGTGGTGTGTCGTCATGATATCGGTTTATTCTTTACAAATAATATTGGAATTGCAATTTTTACCATCGCATAATTTCCTCATATCATCCAACCCACAACATTGACCTTCTTTCATCTCTTATGCAACTCATAAATGCATCTGTCCCTGCAAAAATGTTTCCAACTTTAAGCAACAACACTATAAACAAGATATTAAACCTTACCAGAAATTGATCGATATTCAGAACAGTTTCAAAAGTGTTGATACGCTCCCTCATGTTTCTGCTGCTCCTCCTGCTCTCCTTCTTTAATAAACTGACCTGCTGCCTCTCTGCTTACCTGTGTCTTACATCTGTCCTTCACTGTCTCTGTGAGGGACACACACTGTACCTGCTACCTGCCCCCCCCCCCCCACACCCCCCCCCACACACACACACACCACACACACCACACACAACACACACACACACACACACACCCACACACACACACACACACACACCACACACACACACACACCACACACACACACACACACACACACACACACACAGCAGTAGAGGTTAATAGAGACACTTGAAGTTTGTCATCAGCTCTTAATTCAGAGGGTGGATTCCTGCAGGCAGATCATAAGCGATTCATAATACCTGCTGACGGAGTAGAGGCTATGGCCATATTAACGTTGTGCGGGATAGGGTGGATAATACTGTACTGAACTATAAAAGTGCCTTCCACATAGATCACATGCTTCAGTAGAGCCTGCACGCGTGTTGCTGGCAGCGGTCGCTCAAATTAGGATGTTAAAGAGTTCAAGGTGTGACAAAAAATAAGTAGTGAGAGGAGATGCAGGTAAACAATGCATGTAAATATGAAACATGACACTACATTTTAAACATTTGAATCACATACAAATATGAACAAAAGGACAAAAAACTAGCCTCAACTTTAGATAACCGAGAGTAAATGTCTATCGCTTTGACATATGTGCGACATTGGTAAAAATGAAAGTATACATTCTTGACCAATAGCTAAAAACGTGTTATTTGAGGTCACGGTGACCTTGACCTTTGATCACTGAAATGTAATAAGGTGACCCTTGTGGACGCGTGTGCCAGATTTAAAGAAAATCCCTTAAAGTGTTGTTGAGGAATCACCAGAACACATCCCGCCTCCTGCCTGAAGCTGCAGTGCAACAGAATCATTTGATGCCAACGATTTACAAACTCTAGTTTTTCAGATTTGAGGATGTTTATCTATTTAATAACAAGACATATTTGGGTCAAAACAACTTGAAGACATCACATTTACTACAACAATCTTATGAAACTGCTGCTCTGATGAATTGCCAACTCGACTGAATCGTCAAAATTACACATTTTACTATGAAGATGACAGCATATTCTCACCATTAAACTTACTTATGAACAAAAAGGATAAGTAACCACGAAGGGTCGACAAACGTTGTCATTTTAACCTATGCAAATTAGTTTGAAATGTGTTATAAGAGTACAAATTCGTACATTCATTAGGGTTAGGTTAGTCACGCCATGAAACATTATGCCTCACTGTGATAAGGCCTGAAGCTGCAGCCTATAAAAAATGATGTTCCACATATTCAGACGAAAACAGGTTTTTTTTGGGGCAACATTGTATTTTTAGTAAAGTTGTTCCCCAGCTGTTGGGTGTAAAATGGGTCGGTGACGGTTCTGTTGTGACCCAGATGATCTCACATGGTTTCTAAATCTTCTGGGACCAAAGTGCTGCCGGTCTCCAGTCTGCATTTCTCTGCAGAGTTTATATATATATATTTTTTTTGTTGTCAATTGAACATGTCAGAAACAAAACATACAACAATAATATTAAAGGTCCCCTATTATACTGTTTTTCATCAATATATTATAGGTCTCAGATATATACAGAACCTGTCCCTGATTGGCTGAAACACCAAACAGATCATTGTAGCATTACCCATAATCCCCTCTGTTTCAGACCTGTTTCCAAAGAGCTGATTCTCTGTCTGTTACTTTAGATGAAATAAGGAGCCCCTCCCCACGCCCCTCTGAGAGAGATTTGGTTACAAAGAACTCAATGGTGCTCTAGGAGGAGATTCAGGTGATAAGGGGGGGGGGTTACCTTGGTTGGTGATTGGCTAATGGTTACACAAGCCAACACATCGTTATGACATCATAAAGTGGCCAAAATCTGATCAGCTCATTTTCAGACAGGTTTTTATAGAAATGGATCAAAAAGAGAGAGAATCTTTGTTCCTGAAACTTTCAGAGTCTCTTTACACAGAGGGGACACATGGTGATGTAGAAGAGACATGAAGAAGAGGGGACACATGTTGATGTAGAGGAGACATGAAGAAGAGGGGACACATGTTGATGTAGAAGAGACATGAAGAAGAGGGGACACATGTTGATGTAGAAGAGACATGAAGAAGAGGGGACACATGTTGATGTAGAAGAGACATGAAGAAGAGGGGACACATGTTGATGTAGAAGAGACATGAAGAAGAGGGGACACATGTTGATGTAGAAGAGACATGAAGAAGAGGGGACACATGTTGATGTAGAAGAGACATGAGAAGAGGGGACACATGGTGATGTAGAAGAGACATGAAGAAGAGGGGACACATGTTGATGTAGAAGAGACATGAAGAAGAGGGGACACATGTTGATGTATAGAAGAAGGATCATGAAGAAGAGGGGACACATGTTGATGTAGAAGAGACATGAAGAAGAGGGGACACATGTTGATGTAGAAGAGACATGAAGAAGAGGGGACACATGTTGATGTAGAAGAGACATGAAGAAGAGGGGACACATGTTGATGTAGAAGAGACATGAAGAAGAGGGGACACATGTTGATGAAGAAGAGACATGAAGAAGAGGGGACACATGTTGATGAAGAAGAGACATGAAGAAGATGGGACACATGTTGATGTAGAAGAGACATGAAGAAGAGGGGACACATGTTGATGTAGAAGAGACATGAAGAAGAGGGGACACATGTTGATGTAGAAGAGACATGGAGAAGAGGGGACACATGGTGATGTAGAAGAGACATGGAGAAGAGGGGACACATGTTGATGTAGAAGAGACATGGAGAAGAGGGGACACATGTTGATGTAGAAGAGACATGAAGAAGAGGGGACACATGTTGATGTAGAGAAGACATGAAGAAGAGGGACACATTGTTGATGTAGAAGAGGACATGAAGAAGAGGGGACAACATGTTGATGTAGAAGAGACATGGAGAAGAGGGGACACATGTTAATGTAGACGAGACATGGAGAAGAGGGGACACATGTTGATGTAGAAAGAGACATGAAGAAGAGGGACACATGTTGATGTAGAAGAGACATGAAGAAGAGGAGACACATGTTGATGTAGAAGAGACATGAAGAAGAGGGGACACATGTTGATGTAGAAGAGACATGGAGAGAAGAGGGACACATGTTGATATGTAGAAGAGACATGGAGAAGAGGGGACACATGTTGATGTAGAAGAGACATGAAGAAGAGGGGACACATGTTGATGTAGAAGAGACATGAAGAAGAGGGGACACATGTTGATGTAGAAGAGACATGAGGAAGAGGGGACACATGTTGATGTAGAAGAGACATGAGAAGAGGGGACACATGTTGATATAGAGGGACATGGATAGAACATGAGAGAGGGACACATGTTGATGTAGAAGAGACATGAAGAAGAGGGGACACATGTTGATGTAGAAGAGACATGAAGAAGAGGGGACACATGTTGATGTAGAAGAGACATGAAGAAGAGGGGACACATGTTGATGTAGAAGAGACATGAGGAAGAGGGGACACATGTTGATGTAGAAGAGACATGAAGAAGAGGGGACACATGTTGATGTAGAAGAGACATGAAGAAGAGGGGACACATGTTGATGTAGAAGAGACATGAAGAAGAGGGGACACATGTTGATGTAGAAGAGACATGAAGAAGAGGGGACACATGTTGATGTAGAAGAGACATGGAGAAGTGGATTTTGCATGATCGGTCCCCTTTAAGGTACATGTCATGTTCAACAGGGGCAAGAAGAAGCTTAAAAAAACGTTTCTGTCCCCCCCCCCTCTAGCGTACATTTTTCTTGGAACAAAAATATTAGGTCACCGTCATCAGCGTCATGTTCGTCATGTTGTAAACACAATAATTTTTTACAAAACAATCAAAAGTTCAGAGAGTTCAGCAGACTGTAGTGTTTTTAGTTACCTCTGGGATGGATGCTTTATCACCTGCAGCTACTTCTGGCTTTGTCGGCTTGATTTATTTTAAAAGCTGAGGAGGCAAAGTGTAAATATGTCCGAGGAAATAAATGAGGGAACTTTTCGCCAAAAGATGCTCTGAAGAATAAACTTGAAATTAATATATAATAAAGGAACAACTTTATAATTAGAGTCGTGGATCCTGAGTCGTGGATCATGAGTCTTGGATCATGAGTCGTGGATCCTGAGTCTTGGATCCTGAGTCGTGGAACATGAGTCGTGGATCCTGAGTCTTGGATCCTGAGTCGTGGATCCTGAGTCTTGGATCCTGAGTCGTGGATCCTGAGTCGTGGATCCTGAGTCGTAGACCATGAGTCGTGGATCATGAGTCGTGGATCCTGAGTCGGAGACCATGAGTCGTGGACCATGAGTCGTGGATCCTGAGTCGTGGATCCTGAGTCGGAGACCATGAGTCGTGGAACATGAGTCGATGATCATGAGTCGTGGATCATGAGTTGTGGATCATGAGTCGTGGATCATGAGTCATTGATCCTGAGTCGTGGATCCTGAGTCGTGGATCCTGAGTCGTTGATCATGAGTCGTGGATCCTGAGTCGTGGATCCTGAGTCTTGGATCCTGAGTCTTGGATCCTGAGTCGTTGATCATGAGTCGTGGATCCTGAGACGTGGATCCTGAGTCGTAGACCATGAGTCGTGGATCATGAGTCGTGGATCCTGAGTCGTTGATCCTGAGTCGTTGATCCTGAGTCGTGGATCATGAGTCGTGGATCCTGAGTCGTTGATCCTGAGTCGTGGATCCTGAGTCGTGGATCCTGAGTCGTGGATCCTGAGTCGTGGATCCTGAGTCGTGGATCCTGAGTCGTTGATTCTGAGTCGTGGATCCTGAGTTGTGGATCCTGAGTCGTTAATCCTGAGTCTATTACATGGTGAGCACATAAAAGCCTCACCACAAGTGCACCTTTAATATCTTCAGTGTTTGATTCTTACAAAACTGTTATTTAGGGCTCACATGATGCTATGTTGAAGCTGTCCTGATTAATTTGCATGCGTTTATTCTTCCAAATGCAAAATAAGTTAGAAAGCAAAACACACCAATTCTTTAAAACAGAAGCTACACACAAATTAAATGAAAGACTGTGTCCTTTTCAAACTAACTTCAGTTTTTGTAATTATTTTGCAGTCTAAATGCACTAGTTAGAAATCGATTTAATAACCAGAAAAACACTTTTAGTCCATTTTGAGACACTAACTTATTCCACTAGCTTGAGATCTGTAACGCAAAGACACAAATCATCCGAAAATAAATGTCTTAATAATATCACCTTAACCTTGAGATGCTTTTGGGAAATAACACTTTGATTTATACTCAGTGTTTTCTTTATATCCCAAATGCACACCTCTGTAAGATAACAACACACATTATAAGCAGATCGTGTTCTTCTACGCCCTTGAACACATTTCCTTTTAATTCCCCTAACGTCTCACCTACGATTGAACTCTTGTTGAAGCCTTTCACCTTTCTCTCCCCCTCTTTTCTCCCCCCCTGAAACTTTCCCTCTCACCACCCCTTGTCCCCATCCATCCACCCCCCCTCCGGCCCTGAGGTGAAACCCTACTCGTGGATAAATTTAGCAGCAGCAGTGTTCACTGACACACTTCTCCACACCTCTCTCACGCTGTTTGTCTCTCGCCCTACTCATCTCTCCCCCTCCCCCACTGCAGACAGAGGGAGGACTTTGACCTTTAAACAAAAACAATGACACTTTATTGACAACATTGTGCGACGCTAACATGGCGTTTCATCTTGTAACTACTACTCAATAACAGCTCAATAACTATTGCAGCCAGTTGGGAGGGTTATCTTAAAGGGGCCTTATTCTGTTCATTTTCAGGTTCATATCAGTATGTAGTGTCTCTACTTTAAAGAGTCCTCTCCTACTGATGTTCAGGTGTATATCAGTATGTAGTGTCTCTACTTTAAAGAGTTCTCTCCTGCTGATGTTCAGGTGTATATCAGTATGTAGTGTCTCTACTTTAAAGAGTCCTCTCCTGCTGATGTTCAGGTGTATATCAGTATGTAGTGTCTCTACTTTAAAGAGTTCTCTCCTGCTGATGTTCAGGTGTATATCAGTATGTAGTGTCTCTACTTTAAAGAGTCCTCTCCTGCTGATGTTCAGGTGTATATCAGTATGTAGTGTCTCTACTTTAAAGAGTCCTCTCCTGCTGATGTTCAGGTGGTATATCAGTGTGTAGTGTCTCTACTTTAAAGAGTCCTCTCCTGCTGATGTTCAGGTGTATATCAGTATGTAGTGTCTCTACTTTAAAGAGTTCTCTCCTGCTGATGTTCAGGTGTATATCAGTATGTAGTGTCTCTACTTTAAAGAGTTCTCTCCTGCTGATGTTCAGGTGTATATCAGTATGTAGTGTCTCTACTTTAAAGAGTTCTCTCCTGCTGATGTTCAGGTGTATATCAGTATGTAGTGTCTTTACTTTAAAGAGTTCTCTCCTGCTGATGTTCAGGTGTATATCAGTATGTAGTGTCTCTACTTTAAAGAGTTCTCTCCTGCTGATGTTCAGGTGTATATCAGTATGTAGTGTCTTTACTTTAAAGAGTTCTCTCCTGCTGATGTTCAGATGTATATCAGTATGTAGTGTCTCTACTTTAAAGAGTTCTCTCCTGCTGATGTTCAGGTGTATATCAATATGTAGAGTCTCTACTTTAAAGAGTCCTCTCCTGCTGATGTTCAGGTGTATATCAGTATATAGTGTCTCTACTTTAAAGAGTCCTCTCCTGCTTGTATATCAGTATGTAGTGTCTCTACTTTAAAGAGTCCTCTCCTGCTGATGTTCAGGTGTATATCAGTATGTAGTGTCTCTACTTTAAAGAGTCCTCTCCTGCTGATGTTCAGGTGTATATCAGTATGTAGTGTCTCTACTTTAAGAGTCCTCTCCTGCTGGTGTTCAGGTGTATATCAGTATGTAGTGTCTCTACTTTAAAGAGTCCTCTCCTGCTGATGTTCAGGTGTATATCAAGGCAAGGCAAGGCAAGGCAAGGCAAGGCAAGTTTATTTATATAGCACTTTTCAACACAAGGCAATTCAAAGTGCTTTACAAAAAATGAAAGAGATTAAGAAAATGGCATTTAAAATCAGTCATTAAAAGAAAAGCTAATAAAATAAACATTAAAAGAAAAAATACATGGATAAAAGTTACAGTGCTGTCAATTAAACATTAAAAGAAAAAAGTACATGGATAAAAGTTACAGTGCAGTCTAAGATATGAATAGTTCAATTAAAAGCAGCGACAAAAAGAAAAGTCTTCAGCCTGGATTTAAAAGTAGTCAGAGTTGCAGCGGACCTGCAGGTTTCTGGGAGTTTGTTCCAGATATTTGGAGCATAATAACTGAACGCTGCTTTACCATGTTTAGTTCTGACTCTGGGGACAGAAGCTGACCAGTCCCTGAAGACCTGAGAGATCTGGATGGTTCATAATTTAGCAGGAGGTCAGAAATGTATTTTGGGCCTAAACCATTCAGTGCTTTATAAACCAGCAGCAGTATTTTGAAATCTATTCTGTGACACACAGGAAGCCAGTGTAAAGACTTCAGAACAGGAGTGATGTGATCCACTTTCTTAGTGTTAGTGAGGACTCGAGCAGCAGCGTTCTGAATTAGCTGCAGCTTCCTAATAGATTTTTTAGTGAGACCTGTGAAGACACCATTGCAGTAGTCCAGTCTACTGAAGATAAAAGCATGGACAAGTTTTTCCAAATCCTGCTGTGACATTAGTCTTTTAATCCTAGATATATTCTTTAGGTGATAGTAGGCTGATTTAGTAACAGTTTTAATGTGACTGTTGAAACTCAGGTCAGAGTCCATGACTACACCTAGATTTCTGGCTTTATCTGTTGTTTTGAACATTGCACACTGAAGCTCAGCGCTAACTTTTATACGTTCTGCCTTGGCTCCAAAAACCATTACCTCAGTTTTATCTTTGTTTAATTGGAGAAAGTTCTGACACATCCAGTCATTGATTTGTTCAATGCACTTACTCAGTGTTTGAATTGGAGCATAGTCTCCTGGTGAAATTGTTACGTAAATTTGTGTGTCATCTGCATAGCTATGGTAACTTATTTTGTTGTTCTTCATTATCTGAGCCAGTGGTAGCATGTAGATGTTAAAGAGAAGAGGCCCCAAGATGGAGCCTTGAGGAACCCCACATGTCATATTTGTCAACTCAGATGTGTATTTACCTATAGAAACAAAGTTGTTTCTGTCCTTTAAGTAGGATTCAAACCAATTCAGAACTGTTTCCGAAAGT
This sequence comes from Gymnodraco acuticeps, assembly GCF_902827175.1. Classification (NCBI taxonomy): domain Eukaryota; kingdom Metazoa; phylum Chordata; class Actinopteri; order Perciformes; family Bathydraconidae; genus Gymnodraco; species Gymnodraco acuticeps. Next base: position 56,564 of record NW_022990233.1, on the reverse strand, counting down.
CCCACCCAGTTCTCCAGTCGGTCTAGTAATATGCTGTGGTCAACAGTGTCAAACGCAGCACTGAGATCTAATAATACTAACACTGAAGTTCTGCCACTGTCTGTGTTTAAGTGGATGTCATTAAAGACCTTTACAAGAGCAGTCTCAGTGCTGTGGTTTGGACGAAAGCCTGACTGGAACACATCAAAAACAGTCATTTAAATGCAAGAAATTACTCAACTGTTGAAAAACAACTTTTTCAATGATTTTACCTAGAAATGGGAGGTTTGATATGGGCCTGTAATTGTTCATTACTGAAGCATCTAGATTATTCTTTTTTAAGAGCGGTTTTAATGACTGCAGTTTTCAGGGCCTGTGGAAAAATACCTGAGTGAAGAGATTTGTTTACTATATGAAGTAGATCTGAGGCCATGCAAGGCAAAACATCTTTGAAAAATCCTGTTGGAATAATATCAAGGCAGCAGGAGGAGGATTTCAGAAGTTGAATAATGTCCTCTAGGTTTTTATCATTAATCTGATGGAATTGTGTCATGATGTCTGAATTGATGTGAAGTGGAGATAGGGACAACACATTTACTGTTCCTGATGCAGAGGCACTGACTGCTTGTCTGATTTTTCTGAATTTTGTCAGTGAAAAAGGAGGCAAAATCATTGCACGCCCTGGTGGATAGAAATTCAGAGGCTACTGACACTGGGGGGTTAGTTAGTCTGTCGACGGTAGCAAACAAGGCACGTGCGTTGTTTTTGTTTTTGGTAATGATGTCAGAGAAGAACGATTGTCGTGCGTTTTTTCAATTCCAAATTATAGAGGCCAAGTCTCTCTTTATAGATTTCAAAGTGAACCTGGAGATTTGTTTTTCGCCACCTGCGTTCAGCTTTTCGACATTTCTCTTTTTTCTGTTTTCACGGTCATGGCCTTTCTCCATGGAGATATTTTCTTGCCAGACACTTCCTTTACCTTAGTTGGAGCAATGGCATCTATAACATTTTTAATTTTTGAATTAAAATGATCTACTAGCTCATTTACTGAGATGTTGGCAGGGGCAAGTGTGGAAGAGAAATTCTGAGTAAACATTTCCCTAGTGTTTTCAGTTAAATATCGCTTTGTGGTTACCTCTTTTTGAACATTTTTTGTGAACAGAAATAGAGCTCTCAAAGAAAACACAGGAATGGTCAGAGAGTGCAACATCAGTCACCACAACCTTAGAGATATTCAGACCCTTTGAGATAATTAAGATTGAGATATCAGTATGTAGTGTCTATCAGTATGTAGTGTCTCTACTTTAAAGAGTCCTCTCCTGCTGATGTTCAGGTGTATATCAGTATGTAGTGTCTCTACTTTAAAGAGTCCTCTCCTGCTGATGTTCAGGTGTATATCAGTATGTCGTGTCTCTACTTTAAAGAGTCCTCTCCTGCTGATGTTCAGGTGTATATCAGTATGTAGTGTCTCTACTTTAAAGAGTCCTCTCCTGCTGATGTTCAGGTGTATATCAGTATGTAGTGTCTCTACTTTAAAGAGTCCTCTCCTGCTGATGTTCAGGTGTATATCAGTATGTAGTGTCTCTACTGGGACATGTCTCCATGCTTTAATGTTCAAAAAGCTCTTTATTGTTCTCATACTGCCTGTGCTGCAGAACCTATTTTCACCCTCTGTCTGAAACCAGAGCCCAGTCTGCTCTGATTGGTTAGCTGGACGGCTCTGTTGTGAATGGTCGACCGCTTAAAGATGTCACGCCCAATCACGTGGGTGCTGGAGCACTAGCCAATAGAAGCGTAAGTGTTACATAGTGCTGTCACTGGGTGTTTCTCAATGTCGAGGAAAGCTGCTCCAGAGCCACTATTTCAAGGATACTACGTCATCGAGTGCCGCCGAAGGACTGTTCCAATGTCCAGGATGCTTGGAATTCTACCGAGGCCGGCGTACTTCGTTGCGGGAAATTTCGAGGCTGCACATGTGTAGACTCCGCATTCTTAAAATCCCCACAATGCTTTGCGCACGGACAAATTTCCAAATCTTTGGCGGGGCCTCTCATATGACGCACACCTGGACACTTGCTAGCCTGTTCCATTATTCGTTTTCCGAGGCTAGGAGGTATTCTTGCCTCGCTTCTTAAGGAACTCACTCGGAGGTACACATGCTACCAAGCAAGCCTCCTCCACATTGAGAAACACCCACTGTGTTCAGGGAGTAAACAAAGGAGCCTTTGCTGACCATTTACATGCACACAAACCTATAACACACTACAGGAGAGGGACAACTCTAAAAAGCACAACAGGGCCTCTTTAAACATGTATTACGTAACAATTAGTTACAAAATGTCTTCGGTAACCCAAGCTGAGTATCGCAATATAAAAGTAATGTAACCTGATTACTTCCTGTTGCTTTTGGGTTACCTCAACACCAAATGCAAATAACACGAGAGAAAATACATATCAATAAGTCGTCTTTTACTCAAGAGTATTAAGTAAGACAACTGAAGAATGTGACCTTAGAAAAGAAGAAACCAAGATATTAAGGATCTAAAATGTGTCCTTTTCTCAGAGATTTTATTGATAGGAAAACCTGCCTTTCATGAAGCATCAACAGGCAGTTTCTCCACCAACACATACTACAGTTTAAAAAAGAAGAACTGAAGTCGGAAGAAAATTCACAATTTTATGAACATATAGGTTGAACAGAACAAATGAAGCAAAGAAAGCATAAAGCAGATCCAGGCAGTAGACGTATAGATTCACACTTAAAGTATTAGCCTACAGAACAGAGAAGAGAGAACATCTCTTTGCAGCCAATCTTATTTGTTACAGTGTCCCGTGCACCAGGTCCTTATTCAGAATTATTATCTGAATTCTCTGAGTTTTTATCAACTTTGGTTCTTAAAACAGATAAAGTAATTATCGTAGGTGACTTTAATATTCATGTTGACGACGATAAAAATAGCCTTACTGTTGCATTTAACTCTATATTAGATTCTGTTGGTTTTTGTCAGAGTGTAAATAAACCAACCCACTGCTATAATCACACTTTCGACCTTGTTCTGACTTATGGTATTGAAATTGAGCAACTATTAGTCGAACCGCATAATCCTGCTTTATCCGACCATTTCTTAGTAACTTTTGAAGTACTGTTACGAGACTACAAAGCATTAGTCAAAAGCTCCTGCAGCAGAAACCTATCTGTTAGTGCTATAGCCAAATTTAAGGAAGAGATTCCACCAATACTTAACTCGATAGCATGTCTGCATGTAAGGGAGGAAACTTATACAAAATGTACACCACCCCAAATTGATCATGTTGTTGATAGTGCTACAGATGCGCTGCGAATAAAATTAGACTCTGTTGCTCCTTTGAAAAAGAAGAAAATAAAACAACATAGACTAGCTCCATGGCATAATGCCGAAACCCGCAAAATAAAGCAAAGGTCGAGACAACTTGAAAGGATATGGCGTTCCACTAAACTTGAAGAATCTCGTTTAATTTGGCATATTACTCTCAATGAATATAAGAAAGCACTGCGTAAAGCGAGAGCAGCCTAGTACTCTTCATTAATAGATGAGAATAAGAATAATGCAAGATTTCATTTCAGCACTGTAGCCAGGCTGACAGAGAGCCACAGCTCGATTGAGCCTTCTATTCCCATAGCACTCAGTAGTAATGATTTTATGTGCTTTTTTAATGATCAAATTGTTACTCTTAGAAACAAAATTAATGACCTCTTGCCTTTGACCAGTATAGTGTTATCAACAGCTCCCGGAAACGTAAGTTCTAATATTACACTAGATAGTAAACTAGAATGCTTTTCAGCCATAAACCTTGAACAATTAAATTCAATGATTCTCTCTTCTAAACCATCAACGTGCATGTTAGACCCAATTCCAACTAAGCTGTTGAAGGAAGTTTTTCCATTAATTAGCACTTATTTATTAAATATTATGAATATGTCTTTATTATCAGGCTATGTTCCACAATCATTCAAAGTAGCAGTGATAAAACCGCTTCTTAAAAAGCACAACCTCGATCCAGAGGTTTTAGCCAACTATAGACCTATTTCTAATCTTCCGTTCCTC